>NW_007150763.1:0-3153 GCF_000164805.1 Carlito syrichta | reverse complement strand
TAACAAGGCACGTAGTATCAGATGACACTAATAAGGCAAGTAGTATTAGACGACACTAATAAGGCAAGTAGTATTCGATGACACTAATAAGGGAAGTAGTATCATAAGACACTAATAAGGCAAGTAGTATAAGAAGAGACAAATAAGGTAATTATGATCAGAAGACAATAACAAGGCAAGTAGTATCAGACGACCCTAATAAGGCCAGTTGTATCATAAGACACTTATAAGGAAATTGTATCAGACGACACTAATGAGGAAAGTAGTATCATAAGACATTAATAAGGCAAGTAGTAACATAATACACTAATAAGGCAAGAACTATAAGACGACACTAATAAGGAAGGTAGTATCATAACCCATTAATTAGGCAGGTAGTATTCCACGACATTAATAAGGCTAGCATCATCAGACAACACTAATAAATCAAGTAGTATCATAGTACCGTAATAAGGCAAAATGTAACAGATGACATTAATAAGGCAAGTAGTATTAGACGACACTAATAAGGAAAGTACTAACAGACGACACTGATAATGCAAGTAGTATCAAACGACACTATTAAGGCAAGCAGTATCATAAGACACTAAATAAGGCAAGTAGTATCAGACGACAATAATAAGGCAAATAGTATCATAAGACAATAATAAGGCAAGTAGTATCAGAAGACACTAATAAGGCACATAGTATCAGCCAAAAGTAATAAGACATGTAGTTTCAGAAGACACTACTAAGTCAAGTAGAATCAGACAACACTAATATGGCAAGTAGTATCCGACGACAGTAATAAGGTGAGTAGTACCATAAGACACTAATAAGGCAAGTAGTATTAGACGACACTAATAAGGAAAGTAGTATCATAAGACACTAATAAGGGAAGTTGTATCATAAGACACTAATAAGGGAAGTAGTATCAGGTGACACTAATATAGCAAGTAGTATCATAAGACACAAATAAGGCAAGTAGTATCAGACGACACTAATAGGGCAAGTAATATCATAAGACACTAATAAGGCAAGTAGTATCAGATGACACTAATAAGGCAATAGTATCAAATGAGAGTAGTAAGGCAAACAGTATCAGACGACACTAATAAGGCAAATAGTATCAGACAACATATAAGTCAAGTAGTGTCATAGACACTAATAACGCAAGTAGTATCATAAGACACATAAGGAAAGTATTATCAGACGACATGAATAAGGCAAGTAGTATCTTAAAACATTAATATGGCAAGGAATATCAGAAAACACTAATAAGGCAAGTAGTATCAAATGACACTTGTAAGGCAAGTAGTATCATAAGAGACTAATAAGGCAAGTAGTATCATAAGACATTAATAAGGCAAGTAATATCAGACGACACTAGTCAGGCAAGTAGTGATAGACGACAGCAATAAAGCAAGTCATATCAGATGACAATAATAAGGATGTAAGGTCATAAGACCCTAATAAGGCAAGTAGTATCATAAGACACTAATAAGATAAGTAGTATAAGACGACATATATAAGGCATGTAGTATCAGATGACACTAATAAGGCAAGTAGGTTCAGGCGATACTAATAAGGAAAGTAGTATAAGCCGACACTAATAAGGCAAGTAGTATCAGAAGACACTATTAAGGAAAGTAGTATCAGACTACACTGATAAGGCAAGTAGTATCAGATTACACTAATAAGGCAAGTAGTATCATAAGACACGAATAAGTCAAGTAGTATCAGACGACAATAATAAGGAAAGTAGTATCATAAGACACTAATTAGGCAGGTAGTATTCCATGACAATAATAAGACAAGTAGCATCTAACGACACTAATAAGGAAAGTAGTAACATAAGACAGTAATAAGGCAAGAAGTATCAGACGACACCAATAAGGCAAGTAATATCGGATGACACTAACAAGGCAAGTAGTAACAGACGAAACTGATAATGTAAGTAGTATCAAACGACACTAATAAGGCAAGTAGTATCATAAGACACTAATAAGGCAAGTAGTATCAGACGACACTAATATGGTAAGTAGTATCAGACGACACTAATAAGTCAAGTAGTATAAGACAACACTAAGAAGGCAAGTAGTATCAGACGACACTAATAAGGCAAGTAGTATCAGATGACACTAATAAGGCAAGTAGGATCATAAGGCACTAATAAGGCAATCGCTATCAAACGACGCTAATAAGGCAAGTAGTACAATAAGACACTAATAAGGCAAGTAGCAACATAAGACCCTATTAAAGTAAATAGTATCATAAGACACTAATAAGATAAATAGTATCAGACAGCCCTAATAAGGCATGTAGTATCATAAGACACTAACAAGTCAAGTAGTATCATAAGACACTAATAAGGAAAGTAGTATCATAAGAATCTAATAAGGAAATTAGTATCATAAGACACTAGTAAGTCAAGTAGTAACATAAGACACTATTAAGGCAAGTAGTATCATAAGACACTAATAAGGAAAACAGTATCATAAGAAACTAATAAGACAAGTACTATCAGACGACAATAATAAGGCATATAGTATCATACGACAATATAAGGCAAGTAGTATCAGACGACACTAATAAGATAAGTTGTATGAGACGACAAAAATAAGGCAAGTAGTATCAGAAGACACTAATAAGGCCAGTAGTTTCAGATGACACTAAGAAGGCAAGAAGTATCATAAGATATTAATAAGGTGAGTAGTATCATAAGACACTAATAAGGTAAGTGGTATCAGAAGATAGTAATAAGACAAGAAGTTTCTGATGACAATAATAAGGCAAGTAGTACCATAAGACATTAAAAAGGCAAGTAGTATCATATTACATTAATAAGACAAGTCGTGTCATAAGACACTAATAAGGTATGTACTTTAATAGTACCCCACAAAACCATAATAAAAAATAGGATTAATGAAAAAAAAATACTATTTAAAAAAAAAAATAAAAAAATAAAAAAATAAAAAAAAAAAAGAAACCAAACAAATGCCAATATGGAAAAATCTATTTTTCCCAGTTTCTTGTCTGTGATCAGAGCAGATTCCTGGCAAAAGAGTCAGGTTTTGAAGCTGATAATGATACTCACATAAAACTTGCAGCACAGGTCAATTTGACCTTTCTGAACCTGAGTTTTCTCACATGTATAAGGAAAATGTTAAAACA
>NW_007150762.1:0-562 GCF_000164805.1 Carlito syrichta | reverse complement strand
AAAAACACTTCAACCACAATGTTTTATAAATTCCATTATTTGATGAGCAATGCTGTGACCTTAAAAGCAACAACTATTATTATACTATGCTTGCTACGGGCATTTTCTGTACCTTATTTTTTTCTATCATTCTGGTGAAAGAATGTGAGGTACTTCTTTCATTACTAGGAAGTAGAATGTTCTGTTGATCTCTAAATTTAAGCCTTTTATAAAATAATAGTATATATTCTAATTGAGATATGATAACTCTTGGCCAAATCTTGCTATTTTATGTTTTTTTTTTTAAATGTTACGGAGTTTATGAGAGAATTTGCTGCCTAAGTAAATTGTGTGCAAGTGAGTTTGGGCTTCTAAGGAGCCCAATCTCCCCCCTGTAGTGGACATGGTACCCAATGGGTGGTTGTGTGCCCTTTTCCCCTCTTCCCTCCCCTCATTAAAAGTGCCTCTCCTCAGTTTGTGCTCACATGCACAAAAAATAAAGGGTATCCAAATTGGAAAAGAAAAAAATCAAACTATCTCTGTATACCAATGATATGATATTAGGTACTTAAGTTTATTTATG
>NW_007150761.1:0-817 GCF_000164805.1 Carlito syrichta | reverse complement strand
TTGCTGCCTAAGTAAATTGTGTGCAAGTGAGTTTGGCTTCTAAAGAAGCCCAATCTCCCCCCTGTAGTGGACATGGTACCCATTGGGTGGTTGTGTGCCCTTTTCCCCTCTTCCCTCCCCTCATTAAAAGTGCCTCTCCTCAGTTTGTGCTCACATGCACAAAAAATAAAGGGTATCCAAATTGGAAAAGAAAAAAATCAAACTATCTCTGTATACCAATGATATGATATTAGGTACTTAAGTTTATTTATGATTATTCTATTTTATTGGTCCATGTGTCTGATCTTGTACTAATGCCATGCTGTTTTGGTTACTATAGCCTTGTAGTATAATTTGATGTCAGGTAATGTGATACTTCCAGTTTTGTTCTTTTTGATTTAATTTACTTAGGGTCTGCTTCAGAGTATTCAGTTTTTTGTTTTTGTTATTTTGTTTTTAATTCTGTAATAATTCTCTTAGACTAACACATTACCCAGTCCACTTTTAATGGACATCTGCATTGGTTCCATGTTTTTGCTATTATGAATAGTGCTACAATGAACATATTTGTGCATGTGTCTTTTTAGTAAGGTGACTAATGTTCCTTTGGGCATATTCCCAGATGTAGTATTGCTAGATATCGTGGCAGCTAAATTTTGAGTTTTTTGAGAAAATGCCACACTAATCCCACAAAGGTTGAACTAACTTACATTACCAACAGTGTAGAAGTGTTCCTTTTTTTCTGCAGCCTATTTAATACCTGTGGTTTTTAGAGTTTTTAATGATAACTATCCTGACGATGTGAGGTGGTAACTATTATAACTTTGATTTGCATTTT
>NW_007150760.1:0-10221 GCF_000164805.1 Carlito syrichta | reverse complement strand
CCCAGTTCATTTGGGATGGAGGGAATAGATGAGATCTCCACCGAATTGCCTGGACGTGTCTCAGACCAACTAGCTTAGGCCAGTCACTGGCCTCAGTACCCCAAAATGCTGGGATGAAGAGGTTGAGCCCCCGAGTATGGCCTCAATCCTTCATCAAAACCAAACCAGAAGGGGGTAGCGGCGAACCACACCTGGAGTCCCAGCACTCTGGAAGTCTGAATAGGGAGATGGCTGTAGCAGAAGAGCTCAAGGTCAGGCTGGGCCACACAGGGAGAGTCCCTCTCCACACCCTTCCAAACAGCGGGTCTGGGGTTGTGGTGCCCATTGTCCTGGGCACTCCAGAGGCTTAAGCAGGAGGATCAACAGAGTCAGTGATTTCAAGGCTGGTGGTAAACGAGGGTCATGTCCCCAGGCCCCAGCCTGGGCTACTGAGTCAGACTCTGTCTCCAAAATCATCAGAATGGTACACAGATTCTCAACAGTGCACAGGGTGTTCAAAGGGCTACTGACTTTAGAGCCAGAAAAAATGGCACTTTGGGGGAAGAAATGTCCCCAGGTGAGGAATGTGTCCCGGCCTTTATTGGCATAAGGTCCTCATTGCTGAGTCAGAGGGCCGGCCTACCTGTGGCACATTTCTCACCTAGGAGAGGAGAGCTGGCAGAAACCCGGCCAGGGAGCCTCTGGGACCGCATCAAAGTGGGGGCAGCTATTGGGGGGTGGTTGGGATTGGAAGGTGTCGAGTTTGGGGACTCTCCTATGTGGGGTTGGCGGGGGAGACGGACTGGGGGCAGAAGTTTTGCAGGCAAAGGGATTTCTTTGTTGACTCAGAATCTTTCTTCCTTTCCACTTTCTTTTTTCTTTCTTTCTTTTTTTCTTTCCTTCTTTCTTTCTATTTCTCTCCCTCTCTCTTTTGTTTCCTCATTACATAGTCCTGGCTGCTCTAAAACCACCCAACTTGAACCTTCCTCTAGGCCTCGGCCTCACAAACTGCTGTGATAACAGGCTTTCCATTTGGTTGACATCCTGGTCTTCCTGTCTTGTTTGAACTCTGGACTTGAGGTGATCCTCCCGCCAAGTCCTGTCCTCACCCAAGATATTTTAGGTTTTGCTTGTGGTTGAGGTTGGGGCTTGCTATGGTGTCCAGAATGCTCTCAGCTCCTGGGCTCCAGCTGTCTTCCTGTCTTGGCCTCCCCAAGTGCAGAGGAAACAGAAGTGAGCCTCTCGCCTGCCCCACCACCCCCAATGGTTTAAGAGTCATGCCCTCTCTTTCTCCCAAGTGGTCCCTGGGAGAAGTGAGCAGGTCCATCCTGGGGAACGAGGGGGGCTGAGTTGTGGGTGCTCTGATGGAGACACACCCCTGAGCAAGGCACTCACTTGGTTGGGCTTGGTGGTGATTCTGACTTCCCTCTGCAGATCCTGAGTCATCTGAAGGTAGCACCCCTCGAGGTGGGGCCCACAGAGGGGTGTGAAGTCCAGGAATGGGTTCAGGCCTGTCATGCCAGCGCTTTGAGAGGCCAAAGTGAGAGGACGGGCTGAGCCCCAGGGTTTGAGACAAGCTCGGGCAGTTGGCGAGACCTAGTCTCTACAATAAACAAACAAAATGAGCCGTGTGTGGTGGCGCAAGCCTGTCTTTCTGGTCACTCTGGAAGCCACGGTGGGAGGATCGCCAGAGCCCAGTCAGTGGAGACCGCAGTGGCCGAGAGCAGGCCCCTGTGATCCGGCCTGGGTGACAGAGTAGGACTACAACTCAGAAAAATAATACCAACCACCACCACCACAATCAAAGACCCGGCTCCCAGGCTTAGCCTGGCATCACAGCCCTTCTGAGGCCAATGTGAGTGGATGGCCTGAGCCTGTGGTTTTGAGATCAGGCCGGGACACTGGGCAAGACCTCATCTTGGCCATCAAAAATAAATCCAAATATTAGCCAGGTACAGGCTCGTGGTTCCAGACACTCAGGGGACCGAGGTGGGAGGATTGCCTGAGCCCTGCAGTTGGAGTCCACAGTAGCCGTTAGCATGCCCCTGCACTCCAGCCTGGGCAAAAAAGTGGGATTCTGACTCCAAATAATAATAATCACCACCACCAACACCACCAACATCCCTGCCACACAGCGTGAGGAGCCACCCTCTGGGATGGGAGAATAAAAGGCACTTTCCCACCTGCCATTCGAGAGGTTTCAAAGGGAGCCACCAAGAAAGTCTGTCCCATGCCTTTGGCCACGCCTCCCAAAAGACTTGCCTCCACCCTCCACACTCTTGCCCCATGGCAAAGACGTGTGTGAGCTCACAGACAAGATGGCCCCAAGCTAGGGTGGCCATCAGGCTCAGAGTGATCAAGGCAGTCTGGCAACACCTGGGCAAGCCCAGGTTCTGGTCTGCCAACTTCGGGGTGAGGGAAGGCCCCTTCCTTTCCTGATCACTCCATCGTCCTCTGCTCATGCGGACGTTTCCCTGGGGAGCCATGGACGCCCATCGTGATGCACGTGGGAGGTGTCTTTTTTGTCGCCGCAGTCTGTGTCGGTTGGGCTGGGCTGCAGCAGCTTGATCGTGGCTCCTGGAGTCTCGACCTGAGAGGCTTAGGCAGTCCTCCCGCCTCAGCCCATGAGCAGCCAGGACTCCAAGGGTCACCACGCCTGACTCGATTTTGGGAACCTCTCACCCAGACTAGTTCTGGCTACATTGCCCAGACTGGTTTCCGACACCTGGACTCAGGCAGCCAATCACCTCGGCTTCCCAGGGCACAGGTGTGATGGCTGTGAGTCACTGTGCCTGACCTGGACTCGCACATGCTGTCGGCAAGGGCCATGCAAAGGTACACCCTGGGAAGGAGGCCACCGCATCTTGTGTAGCTGGTACCGTGGGTGCCACCATACGTGACTCCTGTGTTTGCGTTCTGGGGAGTGACAAGGTCTCACTATGTGGCCCAGGCTGGTCTCACACTCCTAGGCTCCAGTGGTCCCCCAGCTTGACCTCCCAAAGCCACAGCTCAATTGTCCGATGATCCACCATCTTTTGGGAACTCTAGGCCCAAGAATGAGGCCTCCTTCCCCAAAGATCTCTGTCTATTTACAATGATCCCAACTCCATACACAAATGGATGCTCTACTTTTCTTCCCTTTTTTAGATTTGGGTCTCACTCCATTGCCCAGGCTGGGGGGCAGTGGATCGCTCCTAGAACCACAGCCTCAGCCCACAGGGTTCCAGTGAGACTTCCCCCTCAGTTTTCCAAGGAGCTGGAACAACAGGAGTGTGCCACCACGCCAGGCCCTTTTGGGATGGAGGGTAGAGATGAGTTTTCATCGAGTTGCCCAGGTGCATCCCATATCTTCTGACTGGGGTCGGCCTCTGTCTTTCACGAGGCTAAGGCACCGAGCCCAGGCTCAATCCCTCATGAACATGAACAAGAAGGCCGGATGCAGTGGTCCATGCTTGGATTCCCAGTGCTTCTGGAGGACAATGCAGGAGGATACCTGGAGCCCAGGAGTTCAAGGCTAGCCCAGGTCATGCAGAAAGACCCCATCTCAACACCCAACTAAACAGGTAGTCTGGGGTCATTGTGCCCATCATCCCGACCATTCTGGAGACTGATGTGCAAGAATCACTGGAGTCCGCAATTTTGAAACTGGTGGAGAACGACAGCTGTGTCCCCAGGACCTGGCCTTGACAACAGAGACAGATCCTGTCTCCCAAAACATCAGAATACTACACAGATTCTCAACTGCGCGTGGTGTGTTCAAATTGGGACTGGCTTTAGAGACAGAGAAAATGGTTCTGGGGGTGAAGAAATGTCCCTGGGTGAGTCATGTTTCCCTGGCATTTCTTTGCAGAAGGTGCTGAGTCGGAGAGGCAGCCTGCCTGGGTCACATTTCTCACCTCGGAGAGGAGAGCTGGCAGGAACCTGGCCAGGGAGCCTCAGGAACTCCCGTACCAAAGTGCAGACAGCCTTTGGGTGTTTGGGGCTTGAAGGTGCCATTTTTGGGGGACCCTCACATGTGGGGGATCGGTGGGGTAGGACAGAAGGCAGAAGGATTGCAGGAAAATGGATTTCTTTCTTTCTTTCCTTTTTTCTTTATTCTTTCTTTCTTCTTTCTTTCTTTCTTTCTTTCTTTTTTCTTTCTTTCTTTCTTTCTTTCTTTCTTTCTTTCTTTCTTTCTTTCTTTCTTTCTTTCTTTCTTTCTTTCTTTCTCTTTCTTTCTTTTCTTTCCTCACTAGGTTGCCCATGCTGCTCTGAAACTGCCCAACTCGGGCTGTCTTCAGGGCCTGGGCCTTCAAAACTGCTGTGATCACAGGCTTTCCATTTGACTGACATCCCGGGCTTCCCACCTGGTCTTGAACTCTGGGCTGGAGGTGATCCTAATGATGAGGCCTGGGTATTGCTTGGGTTCGAGGTGGGGGCATCTACAGTGTCTAGCCTGGTCTTGAGCTCCTGGACTCCATCCATCTGCCAATCTCGGCCTCCCTGAGTGCTGACGAGACAGACGTGAGTCACCCAGCCATCCACACCCCCTAGAAGGTTTGAGAGTCATGACCTTGCTTTCCCCAAGGCAGACCCTGGGAGGAGCGAGCAGGTCCCTCCTGGGAACGAGGTGGACATATGTTTGGGCATTCCAGCAGAGACATGCCCCTGCACCAGGCTCTTCAGTGTGGGCTCGGCAAGCAACTCTGGCTGCCCACTCCAGAGTCTGAGATTGTCTAAAGGGAGCAGGCCTCGGGTTGGGGCACAGAGAGGGATGTGAAGTCCAGGTGTGGGGGCTCATGCCTGTCACCTAGTGCTTTGGGATGCAGAGGCGAGAGGATGGCCTGAGCCCATGGGATCAAGACCAGCCCAGGCACCTACTGAGACCTTGTCTATACAAGAATGTAGCAAAATGAGCCAAGCGTGGTGGCACAGGCCTGTTGTTTGTACCACTCAAGATGCCATGGAAGGAGGATCTCAGGAGCCCAGCTGGTGGAGGCTGAAGTGGCCAAGAGCAGGCCCCTGTGATCCGGACTGGGCAACTGAGTGGGACTACGACTCAGAATAATAATACCAACCACGACCACCACAACCACAGGCTGGGCTCAGGGGCTCAGCTTGCCATCCCCGCCCTTTGAAGTTCAAGGTGAGTGGATGAGCTGAGACTGTGGGTATGAGACAAGCCTGGGACACTGGGCGAGACCTTGTCTTGGGCATGAAAAATAAATCCAAAAATTAGCCTGGCATGGTGGCGCAGGCCTGTGGTTCAAGCCACACAGGAGGGCCGAGGCTGGAGGATCACCTGAGGCCAGTAGGTGCAGTCCGTGGTGGCTGTGAGTGTGTCCCTCTGCTCTGGCCTGGAGGACAGAGTGGATTCTGACTCCAAATAATAATAATCATCACCACCTCCACCACCACAACCCATGCCACCCAGCGCGAGGTGTCACCCTCAGTAATTGGAGAGGAAAAGGCACTTTCTTGTCTTTCATTCATGGGAGGTTTGAAAGGTGGCTACTGGACACATCCATCCCACACCTTTGGCCATGCACCCCAGATGGCCTGCCTCCACCTTCCACACTCTTGCCCCATGGCAAAGACATGTGTGATATCACGGAACAGATGGACCCAAGCAAGGGCAGTCAACGGACACAGAGTGAAAAAGGTAGTCCGGCAACCCCATGGCCAGACCAGGTCTGGTTACCCTGTCTGCCACCTTCAGGTGGAGGGACCCTCCTTCAGGGTCCACCATTCCTGACTCTATTTTGAGCACCTCTCACCGAGACATGGTCTGTCCACATCCCCCGAACTTGTCTCCCAACCCAGGAGTTAGGCAGCCTTCTGCTTTGACCTCCCTGGGCAAGGGACAGATGGCCATGAGCCATGGTGCCCGGCCTGGATACGCACAAACTGCTGGTGGTGGCAACACAAAGTCACACTCTGGGATGGAGTTGGAGTCCACTGCATTCTGTCTAGCTGTCATTGTGTGCACCACCAGGAGCGACTTGAGTGCTTGCACTCCGGGGAGCAATGAGGTCTCGCTACATGGCCCAGTCTGGTCCCACACTCCCAGGATCCAGTAGTCCCCTGCTTTGGCCTCCCAAAGTCACAGACCGAATATCTGCCAATCCACCATCTTTCGAGAACTCTATGCCCAAGGTTGTGGCCTAATTCCCCAATAATCTCTGTCTGTTCATGATGATCCCAACTCCATAAACAAATGGATGCTCTTTTTTCTCTCCTTTTGTTTTGAGTTGGAGTCTCACTCCATCACCTAGACTGGAGGGCAGTGGCTCGCTCCTGGCCACTGCAGCCTTGGCCCGCTGGGATCCAGCGAGCCTTCCCCCACTGGCCTTCCAATGAGCCAGAATGACAGGAGTGTGCCTCCACTTCTCGCTAATTTGGGATGGAGGGTAGAGATGAGGTCTCGTTGAGTTGCCCAGGTGCATTTCAAACATGCAGGCTTGGGCTAGCCTCTGGTCTTGGTCTTCCAAAGTGCTGGGATGATGAGGTTGATCCCTCTAAACCAGTCTCAATACTTTGTCAAAAACAAACTAGAAGGCCAGGAGCAGTGGCCCAAGTCTGAAATCCCAGTGCTCTGGGAGTCTGAATCAGGAGAATGATTGTAGATCAGGAACTCAAGGCCAGACCAGGCCACGCAAGGAGACCCTGCCTCCACACCCACCCAAATGGGGTGTCTGGGCTCATCGTCCAGAACACTCCAGAGGCTGAGGTGGGTGGATCACTGGAGCCTGTGATTTCGAGGCTGGTGAACAATGGTCGTGTCCCTGGACCCCAGCCTGGACCACAGAGCCAGACCCTGTCCTCCAAAATATGAGAATCGTACGCAGATCATCAACTGTGCATGGTGTGTTCAAAGGGCAACTGGCTTTAGAGTCAGAAAAAATGGGACTGGGGGAAGGAATGTCCTCGAGTGAGGGATGTGTCCTCGGCCTTTCTTGGTGTAAGGTCCTCGCTGCTGAATTGGAGGGCTGGCCTGCCTGACATGCATTTCTCACCCCGGAGAGGAAAGCTGACACTAACCTGACCAGGGATCCTTGGGAACTCCTGCACCAAAGTGGGGGCAGTCATTTTTGGAGGTTTGGGGCTGGAAGGTGCTGAGCTTGGGAAACACTCGTGTATCAGGGGGTGGGGGGGAATGGACTGAGGGCAGAAGGTTTGCAGGAGAATGGACTTCTTTATTGACTTAGATTTTCTTTCTTTCTTTCTCTTTATTTTTTTCTTTCTTTCTTCCTTTTTCTTTTTCTTTCATTCATTCTTTTTCTTTCTTTTCCACTCTTTCTTTTGTTTGCTCAGTAGATAGCCCTGGCTGCTCTCAAACCACCCAACTCAGGCCTTCCTCTCGGCCTGGGCCTCTCAAACAGCTGTAATAACAGTCTTTCCATTTGGTCGACATTCTGGTCTTCCTGTCTATTGTTAAACTCTGGGCCGGAGGAGATCTTCCTGCTGAGGCCTGCCCTCACCATAGTTTTTCTGGATTGCCTGTCATTGAGGTGGGGGCTTGCTATGATGCCCAGCCTGGTCTCAGCTCCAGACTCTGGCCATCTTCCCGTCTCGGCCTCCCCGAGTGCCTTGGAGACAGGCATGACTCGATGGCCGGCACTCCCACGATGGTTTGAAGTCACACCCTTGCTTTCCCCGAGGTGGCCCTTGGGAGGAGCAAGAGGGTCCATCCTGGGGATCAAAGCTGGTGGAAGGGATGGGTGCCCTGGCAGAGACACACCCCTGCACCAGGTGCTCCCCAGAGATTGGCTCGGCTGGCAACTCTGGCTGCTCTCTCCGGAGTCCCTGGTCCTCAGATGGGAGTGGGCCTCATGCTGGTGCCCCAAGAAGGATTTGAAGCCTGGGCATGGGGGTTCACGCCTATCACCCCTGCTCTTTAGGAGCCTGAGGTGTGAGGATGGCCTGAGTCCCCAGGTTTGAGACCAGCCCAGGCACCTTGGCGAGATGTTGTTTCTACAAGAAACCAACAAAATGAGCCAAGTGTGGTGGTTCATGCCAGTCTTTCTGACCACTAGAGAGGCTGTGGTGGGAGGATCATCGGACCCCAGCCAGTGGAGGCCATGGTGGCTGAGAGTGGGCCCATGTACTCTGACCTGGGCAATAGAGCAGGACTCTGACTCAGAATAATAATACCAACCACCACCACCGCAAACACAGGCCAGGTGCAAGGGCTCAGGCTGGCATCCCGGCTCTTTGGAGGCTGAGGCGAGTGGACAGCCTGAACCTGCAGGTACGAGACCAGCCTGGAACACTGGGCGAGATGATGTCTTGGCCATCAAAAATAAATCCCAACATTAGCCCGGCGTGGTGGCGCAGGCCTGTGGTTCCAGCCACTCGAGGGGCCGAGGCGAGAGGATTGCCTGAGCCCGGCAGTTCAAGTATGAGATAGCCGTGAGCATGCCCCTGCACTCTGGCCTGGGCAACAGAGCAGGTTTCTGACTCCAAATAATAATAAATAATCACCAACACCACCATCAACCCTGCCACCCAGCGGGAGGGGTCACCCATAGGAATGGGAGAGGAAAAGGCCCTTTCTGCCCTGTTGTTTGCAGGAAGTCTTAAAGGAGGCCACTGGGCACATCCATCCGGTGCCTTTGGCCACACGTCCCAGAAGTTCTGCCTCCACCCTCCACACTCGTGCCCCTCAACAAAGACGTGTGTGAGCTCACTGAACAGACGGCCCAGAGTTAGGGTGACTGTCGGGCATAAAGCAATCCAAGCGATCCGTCAACGCAGAAACCAGCCCAGGTTCCGGTCTTCCGGTTTGCCACCTTTGGGTGGGTGGTGGGCCCCTTCATCTCCCACCACTCCATCATGCTCCGTCCACACAGACCTTTCCATGGGGAGCCATGGACTCCCATCGTGATGCACGTGGTAGGTATCTTTTTCCCACTGGAGTCTTCCTCGGCCTGGTTGGGGCATGGCGGCACAAATGTGGTTCCCAGGTTTTTGACCTGCAGGGCCTAGGCACTCCTCCCACCTTGGCCCCTGAGCAGCTGGGGGTCCAGGGGCCAACACCAATATCCTGATTTTGGAGACCTCTCGCTGAGACGAGGTCTTCCCACATCGCCCGGGGTGATCTCCATCCCCTGGGCTCAGGCTACCTCCTGCCTCAGCCTCACAGTGTGCGGGACTGATGACCATTAGCCATAGTGCCCAGGCTGGATTCACACATTGTGTTGGTGGGAGTGATGCAAAGGAAGGCCCTGTGACAAAAGCCACCACATCCCATGTAGGTGGGTCCATGGGTGCTATCACACTTGACTCCTGTGTTTGTGTTCCTGGAGCAACTAGGTCTCGCACATGACCCAGGCCTGTCTCAAACTCCCGGGCTCCAGTGGCCCCCTGCCTTGTCCTCCCAAAGCCACAACCTGATTGTCTGCCAATCCACCATCTTTTGGGAACTCTAGGCCCAAGGCTGGGGGCTCCTACCCAAATAATCTCTGTCTATTCAAGATGATGCCAACTCCATACATAAATGGATGCTCTTCTTTTTTTTTCTTTTTCTTTGAGTCAGAGTCTCACTCCATCGCCCAGGCTGGAGGGTGGTGTCTCACACCCAACCACTGCAGCATTGCTCCACCAGGCTCCGGTGAGCCTTTCCCTGGCATTATGAGGAGCCAGAATGACAGGCATGCACCACTACACCCGGTTCATTTGGAATGGAGGGTAGAGATGAGATCTCGCCGAGTTGCCTGGGTGTGTCTCGGCCCATGGGCTAGGGCTACCCACTGGTCTCATCCTCCCAAAGTGCTGGGATGACATGACTGAGCCCCCAAACCCGGACTCGATCCTTCATCAAAATGAAGCAGAAGGCTTGGCACTGCGGCCCATGCCTGGAATCCCAGCATTCTGGGATGCCATGGTGAGACGGTAGCTGGAGCCCAGGAACCCAAGGCCAGCCCAGGCCACACAGGGAGACCCCATCTCCACACCCATCCAAAGGAGGGATCTGGGATAGAGGTGCCTGTCATCCCAGAAACTCTGGATCATGAGGCAGGAGAACTGGGGGTACCACAATTTTGTTATGGGCATTGAACAATGTTCGTGTCCCCGTGCCCCATCCTGGTCATAGAGCCAGACCCTGTCTCCAAAATCAAAATTGCACACATATTCTCAATTGGGCGTGCTGTCTTCTCAGGGTGACTGGTTTTAGAGCCAGGAAAAATGGGATTGGGGGGGAAGAATAGTTTCCAGGTGAGGGATGTGTCCTTGGCATTTCTTGGCAGAAGATTCTCGTTG
>NW_007150759.1:0-6406 GCF_000164805.1 Carlito syrichta | reverse complement strand
TTCTTTGCAGAAGGTGCTGAGTCGGAGAGGCAGCCTGCCTGGGTCACATTTCTCACCTCGGAGAGGAGAGCTGGCAGGAACCTGGCCAGGGAGCCTCAGGAACTCCCGTACCAAAGTGCAGACAGCCTTTGGGTGTTTGGGGCTTGAAGGTGCCATTTTTGGGGGACCCTCACATGTGGGGGATCGGTGGGGTAGGACAGAAGGCAGAAGGATTGCAGGAAAATGGATTTCTTTCTTTCTTTCCTTTTTTCTTTATTCTTTCTTTCTTCTTTCTTTCTTTCTTTCTTTCTTTTTTCTTTCTTTCTTTCTTTCTTTCTTTCTTTCTTTCTTTCTTTCTTTCTTTCTTTCTTTCTTTCTTTCTTTCTTTCTCTTTCTTTCTTTTCTTTCCTCACTAGGTTGCCCATGCTGCTCTGAAACTGCCCAACTCGGGCTGTCTTCAGGGCCTGGGCCTTCAAAACTGCTGTGATCACAGGCTTTCCATTTGACTGACATCCCGGTCTGCCCACCTGGTCTTGAACTCTGGGCTGGAGGTGATCCTAATGATGAGGCCTGGGTATTGCTTGGGTTCGAGGTGGGGGCATCTACAGTGTCTAACCTGCTCTTGAACTCCTGTAATACTTCCATCTGCCAATCTCGGCCTCCCTGAATGCTGACGAGACAGACGTGAGTCACCCAGCCATCCACACCCCCTAGAAGGTTTGAGAGTCATGACCTTGCTTTCCCCAAGGCAGACCCTGGGAGGAGCGAGCAGGTCCCTCCTGGGAACGAGGTGGACATATGTTTGGGCATTCCAGCAGAGACATGCCCCTGCACCAGGCTCTTCAGTGTGGGCTCGGCAAGCAACTCTGGCTGCCCACTCCAGAGTCTGAGATTGTCTAAAGGGAGCAGGCCTCGGGTTGGGGCACAGAGAGGGATGTGAAGTCCAGGTGTGGGGGCTCATGCCTGTCACCTAGTGCTTTGGGATGCAGAGGCGAGAGGATGGCCTGAGCCCATGGGATCAAGACCAGCCCAGGCACCTACTGAGACCTTGTCTATACAAGAATGTAGCAAAATGAGCCAAGCGTGGTGGCACAGGCCTGTTGTTTGTACCACTCAAGATGCCATGGAAGGAGGATCTCAGGAGCCCAGCTGGTGGAGGCTGAAGTGGCCAAGAGCAGGCCCCTGTGATCCGGACTGGGCAACTGAGTGGGACTACGACTCAGAATAATAATACCAACCACGACCACCACAACCACAGGCTGGGCTCAGGGGCTCAGCTTGCCATCCCCGCCCTTTGAAGTTCAAGGTGAGTGGATGAGCTGAGACTGTGGGTATGAGACAAGCCTGGGACACTGGGCGAGACCTTGTCTTGGGCATGAAAAATAAATCCAAAAATTAGCCTGGCATGGTGGCGCAGGCCTGTGGTTCAAGCCACACAGGAGGGCCGAGGCTGGAGGATCACCTGAGGCCAGTAGGTGCAGTCCGTGGTGGCTGTGAGTGTGTCCCTCTGCTCTGGCCTGGAGGACAGAGTGGATTCTGACTCCAAATAATAATAATCATCACCACCTCCACCACCACAACCCATGCCACCCAGCGCGAGGTGTCACCCTCAGTAATTGGAGAGGAAAAGGCACTTTCTTGTCTTTCATTCATGGGAGGTTTGAAAGGTGGCTACTGGGCACATCCATCCCACACCTTTGGCCATGCACCCCAGATGGCCTGCCTCCACCTTCCACACTCTTGCCCCATGGCAAAGACATGTGTGATATCACGGAACAGATGGACCCAAGCAAGGGCAGTCAACGGACACAGAGTGAAAAAGGTAGTCCGGCAACCCCATGGCCAGACCAGGTCTGGTTACCCTGTCTGCCACCTTCAGGTGGAGGGACCCTCCTTCAGGGTCCACCATTCCTGACTCTATTTTGAGCACCTCTCACCGAGACATGGTCTGTCCACATCCCCCGAACTTGTCTCCCAACCCAGGAGTTAGGCAGCCTTCTGCTTTGACCTCCCTGGGCAAGGGACAGATGGCCATGAGCCATGGTGCCCGGCCTGGATACGCACAAACTGCTGGCGGTGGCGACACAAAGTCACACTCTGGGATGGAGTTGGAGTCCACTGCATTCTGTCTAGCTGTCATTGTGTGCACCACCAGGAGCGACTTGAGTGCTTGCACTCCGGGGAGCAATGAGGTCTCGCTACATGGCCCAGTCTGGTCCCACACTCCCAGGATCCAGTAGTCCCCTGCTTTGGCCTCCCAAAGTCACAGACCGAATATCTGCCAATCCACCATCTTTCGAGAACTCTATGCCCAAGGTTGTGGCCTAATTCCCCAATAATCTCTGTCTGTTCATGATGATCCCAACTCCATAAACAAATGGATGCTCTTTTTTCTCTCCTTTTGTTTTGAGTTGGAGTCTCACTCCATCACCTAGACTGGAGGGCAGTGGCTCGCTCCTGGCCACTGCAGCCTTGGCCCGCTGGGATCCAGCGAGCCTTCCCCCACTGGCCTTCCAATGAGCCAGAATGACAGGAGTGTGCCTCCACTTCTCGCTAATTTGGGATGGAGGGTAGAGATGAGGTCTCGTTGAGTTGCCCAGGTGCATTTCAAACATGCAGGCTTGGGCTAGCCTCTGGTCTTGGTCTTCCAAAGTGCTGGGATGATGAGGTTGATCCCTCTAAACCAGTCTCAATACTTTGTCAAAAACAAACTAGAAGGCCAGGAGCAGTGGCCCAAGTCTGAAATCCCAGTGCTCTGGGAGTCTGAATCAGGAGAATGATTGTAGATCAGGAACTCAAGGCCAGACCAGGCCACGCAAGGAGACCCTGCCTCCACACCCACCCAAATGGGGTGTCTGGGCTCATTGTCCAGAACACTCCAGAGGCTGAGGTGGGTGGATCACTGGAGCCTGTGATTTCGAGGCTGGTGAACAATGGTCGTGTCCCTGGACCCCAGCCTGGACCACAGAGCCAGACCCTGTCCTCCAAAATATGAGAATCGTATGCAGATCATCAACTGTGCATGGTGTGTTCAAAGGGCAACTGGCTTTAGAGTCAGAAAAAAATGGGACTGGGGGAAGGAATGTCCTCGAGTGAGGGATGTGTCCTCGGCCTTTCTTGGTGTAAGGTCCTCGCTGCTGAATTGGAGGGCTGGCCTGCCTGACATGCATTTCTCACCCCGGAGAGGAAAGCTGACACTAACCTGACTAGGGATCCTTGGGAACTCCTGCACCAAAGTGGGGGCAGTCATTTTTGGAGGTTTGGGGCTGGAAGGTGCTGAGCTTGGGAAACACTTGTGTATCAGGGGGTGGGGGGGGGGAATGGACTGAGGACAGAAGGTTTGCAGGAGAATGGACTTCTTTATTGACTTAGATTTTCTTTCTTTCTTTCTCTTTATTTTTTTCTTTCTTTCTTCCTTTTTCTTTTTCTTTCATTCATTCTTTTTCTTTCTTTTCCACTCTTTCTTTTGTTTGCTCAGTAGATAGCCCTGGCTGCTCTCAAACCACCCAACTCAGGCCTTCCTCTCGGCCTGGGCCTCTCAAACAGCTGTAATAACAGTCTTTCCATTTGGTCGACATTCTGGTCTTCCTGTCTATTGTTAAACTCTGGGCCGGAGGAGATCTTCCTGCTGAGGCCTGCCCTCACCATAGTTTTTCTGGATTGCCTGTCATTGAGGTGGGGGCTTGCTATGATGCCCAGCCTGGTCTCAGCTCCAGACTCTGGCCATCTTCCCGTCTCGGCCTCCCCGAGTGCCTTGGAGACAGGCATGACTCGATGGCCGGCACTCCCACGATGGTTTGAAGTCACACCCTTGCTTTCCCCGAGGTGGCCCTTGGGAGGAGCAAGAGGGTCCATCCTGGGGATCAAAGCTGGTGGAAGGGATGGGTGCCCTGGCAGAGACACACCCCTGCACCAGGTGCTCCCCAGAGATTGGCTCGGCTGGCAACTCTGGCTGCTCTCTCCGGAGTCCCTGGTCCTCAGATGGGAGTGGGCCTCATGCTGGTGCCCCAAGAAGGATTTGAAGCCTGGGCATGGGGGTTCACGCCTATCACCCCTGCTCTTTAGGAGCCTGAGGTGTGAGGATGGCCTGAGTCCCCAGGTTTGAGACCAGCCCAGGCACCTTGGCGAGATGTTGTTTCTACAAGAAACCAACAAAATGAGCCAAGTGTGGTGGTTCATGCCAGTCTTTCTGACCACTAGAGAGGCTGTGGTGGGAGGATCATCGGACCCCAGCCAGTGGAGGCCATGGTGGCTGAGAGTGGGCCCATGTACTCTGACCTGGGCAATAGAGCAGGACTCTGACTCAGAATAATAATACCAACCACCACCACCGCAAACACAGGCCAGGTGCAAGGGCTCAGGCTGGCATCCCGGCTCTTTGGAGGCTGAGGCGAGTGGACAGCCTGAACCTGCAGGTACGAGACCAGCCTGGAACACTGGGCGAGATGATGTCTTGGCCATCAAAAATAAATCCCAACATTAGCCCGGCGTGGTGGCGCAGGCCTGTGGTTCCAGCCACTCGAGGGGCCGAGGCGAGAGGATTGCCTGAGCCCGGCAGTTCAAGTATGAGATAGCCGTGAGCATGCCCCTGCACTCTGGCCTGGGCAACAGAGCAGGTTTCTGACTCCAAATAATAATAAATAATCACCAACACCACCATCAACCCTGCCACCCAGCGGGAGGGGTCACCCATAGGAATGGGAGAGGAAAAGGCCCTTTCTGCCCTGTTGTTTGCAGGAAGTCTTAAAGGAGGCCACTGGGCACATCCATCCGGTGCCTTTGGCCACACGTCCCAGAAGTTCTGCCTCCACCCTCCACACTCGTGCCCCTCAACAAAGACGTGTGTGAGCTCACTGAACAGACGGCCCAGAGTTAGGGTGACTGTCGGGCATAAAGCAATCCAAGCGATCCGTCAACGCAGAAACCAGCCCAGGTTCCGGTCTTCCGGTTTGCCACCTTTGGGTGGGTGGTGGGCCCCTTCATCTCCCACCACTCCATCATGCTCCGTCCACACAGACCTTTCCATGGGGAGCCATGGACTCCCATCGTGATGCACGTGGTAGGTATCTTTTTCCCACTGGAGTCTTCCTCGGCCTGGTTGGGGCATGGCGGCACAAATGTGGTTCCCAGGTTTTTGACCTGCAGGGCCTAGGCACTCCTCCCACCTTGGCCCCTGAGCAGCTGGGGGTCCAGGGGCCAACACCAATATCCTGATTTTGGAGACCTCTCGCTGAGACGAGGTCTTCCCACATCGCCCGGGGTGATCTCCATCCCCTGGGCTCAGGCTACCTCCTGCCTCAGCCTCACAGTGTGCGGGACTGATGACCATTAGCCATAGTGCCCAGGCTGGATTCACACATTGTGTTGGTGGGAGTGATGCAAAGGAAGGCCCTGTGACAAAAGCCACCACATCCCATGTAGGTGGGTCCATGGGTGCTATCACACTTGACTCCTGTGTTTGTGTTCCTGGAGCAACTAGGTCTCGCACATGACCCAGGCCTGTCTCAAACTCCCGGGCTCCAGTGGCCCCCTGCCTTGTCCTCCCAAAGCCACAACCTGATTGTCTGCCAATCCACCATCTTTTGGGAACTCTAGGCCCAAGGCTGGGGGCTCCTACCCAAATAATCTCTGTCTATTCAAGATGATGCCAACTCCATACATAAATGGATGCTCTTCTTTTTTTTTCTTTTTCTTTGAGTCAGAGTCTCACTCCATCGCCCAGGCTGGAGGGTGGTGTCTCACACCCAACCACTGCAGCATTGCTCCACCAGGCTCCGGTGAGCCTTTCCCTGGCATTATGAGGAGCCAGAATGACAGGCATGCACCACTACACCCGGTTCATTTGGAATGGAGGGTAGAGATGAGATCTCGCCGAGTTGCCTGGGTGTGTCTCGGCCCATGGGCTAGGGCTACCCACTGGTCTCATCCTCCCAAAGTGCTGGGATGACATGACTGAGCCCCCAAACCCGGACTCGATCCTTCATCAAAATGAAGCAGAAGGCTTGGCACTGCGGCCCATGCCTGGAATCCCAGCATTCTGGGATGCCATGGTGAGACGGTAGCTGGAGCCCAGGAACCCAAGGCCAGCCCAGGCCACACAGGGAGACCCCATCTCCACACCCATCCAAAGGAGGGATCTGGGATAGAGGTGCCTGTCATCCCAGAAACTCTGGATCATGAGGCAGGAGAACTGGGGGTACCACAATTTTGTTATGGGCATTGAACAATGTTCGTGTCCCCGTGCCCCATCCTGGTCATAGAGCCAGACCCTGTCTCCAAAATCAAAATTGCACACATATTCTCAATTGGGCGTGCTGTCTTCTCAGGGTGACTGGTTTTAGAGCCAGGAAAAATGGGATTGGGGGGGAAGAATAGTTTCCAGGTGAGGGATGTGTCCTTGGCATTTCTTGGCAGAAGATTCTCGTTG
>NW_007150758.1:0-802 GCF_000164805.1 Carlito syrichta | reverse complement strand
GCCCCCAGTTAGGATGGTGTTAGAGTCAATATCTTTCTTTAGTTTTCCTAGAAGTTGCTTTATGAAATGTTGTGGTGCACCTATGTCGGGTCCATATATGTTTAGGATAGATACTTCTTGTTGATGGAGTGAACCTTTTATCATTATGTAGTGACTCTCTGTATCTTTTTAAATTTTTAAATGGTATTTTTTCTGAAATTAGGGTCATGACTCCTCCTTTCTTTTGTGTTCCATTCGCGTGAAAACTTGTTTCCCATCCTCTTACTTTGAGTCTGTGCATGTCCTTTCTAGTGAGATGTGTCTCTTGAAGGCAGTATATTGTTGCCTGGTGACATTTTACCCATTTTGCCATTCTATGTCTTTTCAGTGGTGTGTTTAGTCCATTTACATTCAGGCTAATTTTGAAGTGTGAGAGTCTCTATCATAGAGTTCTTATAGAGTTGTTGTTCTTCCACTTGTTTTTTTGTCCTTCTTTTGGTTCTGGGGTTGGTTTAAGTGTATTTTATTCTTTTTCCTGTACTCTTGTGAAAAACGTTGTTCTTTTTTCCTTTTCTTCTGTGTTTAGTACTTTCTTAAATGTTTCACATAGAGGTGGTTTGGTGGCAGCGTAAGTACTTATGGATTGGATATCTGGTAAAGATTCAATTCTCTCTCACTGATGAAGCTTAATTCGGCTGGGTAGGTTATTCTTGGTTGAAATTGTTTATCTTTTAGGACTTTGAAGATAGAGCTCCAAACTTTCCTAGCCTGCAGTGTTTCTCTAGATAAATCTGCTGCTATTCTAATTGGTCTTCCATGGGAG
>NW_007150757.1:0-4735 GCF_000164805.1 Carlito syrichta | reverse complement strand
AAAACTGGATTCAGTCAGTTCAAAATGAAGTGGAGTGCAAAACTCAAGTTTTTTAACTTTAGATATGTAGCTTTTATTTGATTATCTTTAAGCTGTTCTCAGTGGGCAAACACACTTGTACTTTGACATTGCAAAGTTATTTTTATTGTCTAATTTATTTATTTATTTAGAGTTTTTTTAAAACATATTTTTTATTACAAAATTGTGGGGTACTGTTAAGGGTTAAGTATACAAAACTAAATTTTATACGTAATATGATAATTTATTCACAGCAAAAAATTACACTTTTACATTGTAAATTTAATACAATAATGTGTCACATAGGTCTAAAATTATTCTTGGCTGTTAAGATTAATATAATTATAAATAGCTTTTATGTCATATTTTATATAGCATTTTTTATTTTTTTATTTACAAAGCATATTTTATTTGAAATAATTAAATCATGCATCACACAAACTATCATCACATATATTTATTTAATTACTGAGAGATTAAGGGATTTGGAAGTCTTAAATATTTGGACATGATAATTCACGTTTCTTTACCTCACTAGTTATGTTATGAAAAACTTTAGGTGGTCATTTTTTCACTCAATTTGACTATAACCAGAATATATAAATACAATTGGAACAACAAGATTTTTACTATGAGAATGTCTCTGCTTTGATCTTTTTGATAAAATTGCCATATAGTTTTTGATCATAGAAATCAGATAAAATCAGTTTTTAAGTAAATGGGTATGGTTATAAGCAGAGGAACTCAAATCATATCAGTACATATGTGTGTATATTTATATATTTAATTCAGATATATAATTTACTTAGACTCTGTTTTGTTGTATTCTATTTCACTATTTCAGTTTATTCCAGTGGCTGAACTTCAGTATTATTTAATAAAATACATTCATATTTCACTTCCATTTTCAATAGAGATACTTACCTGTGAGACCTTTCATGGTAACACATTATTCTACAGCATTTTCAGTTTGAATGCCCCCAAATAATGTTTATACCATCTGAAATATTTAATTTAAAAAATAATATCTCATGTTTTCATATAATATATAAATCTCAGGACAGGCTTCATAGAACATACTTATCGCTAGGAAAGCTCTGCATTTTGTGTTTGTTTCGGTACTTACTCCTAAAACTCCAAGTGTTGTGGAAATGATCTTATGGTTGACATTGTTGATTGGCACCCAACAGTCACATCTCAATTCTTTTTCCCACAATTCCAACCCCTTGAAGAGCATTTTTAAAAATAAATAAATAAAACCAAGTGATTCCTTTCTCAGCCACCATTGCACTAAATACAGATACCTGTTTTCCCCTTCTAGCTAATGAGGAATGTGTACAGGGTTTCTGGGAATACTAGTCCTTTTCTGATGGCCAAAGTGAGAGAGCCCTTTCCCTGCCCCTCACCCCTGCTTGCAGCTTCCTGCTCTGAATATATTTAATAGTGCACAAAGTTACTTTACTGATCTTGTGTCAATCAGACGACAGCAAGTGGATCCAGGGCCTGAGTCCTTGGTGAAAATATTAAACCAGGTGAGCTGTCTTTGAGATCCTTGTTAACTAGAGAAAAAAATCAAAACCACAATGATTTAAAATTAGTGTTGAAATGTATTATATTACTGGTGGGCAAACTCATATTAAAAGAAAGAACAATCATATTTTATTAAAGCAGAAAAAAGAAACATGCATATTTAGGAAAATATTAAACTTATAGGATAAAGTTTAAGTGATAAGAAATTAAACTTTTATGAAAAAGCAGTTGGTAGTTTTGCAGAATTCATGACTGTATAGAAGTTATCAGAATTCTGAATTAATATACAGCATATTAGAAACAGACAAATAACGAGTTTAATTTGTACAAGGAATGAAAAGATTTTCGAGTCCTTGTAGCCTGTGTAAATAGCATATGAAAAAAATTTAAAGTAATTTTGACTTCTGTTTAGGATTAGGACTAGAATAAAATTCAAATATCTATGTTTTTTGAAATGTTATTACTGCAAGGCAAGTAATATATGTTTATTGGGAAACTATTGTATCTCAGAGTCATTTTACTCTGCAAGTATTTACCAGTAAATATTCTATTTTCCACCAAAAAAATGTTCTGAGGGAACAAACAAAAGCTTAATTTGTCTTCTTTTTAGAACTTTAACTTATATCAAATATATAAAAGAACATAAAGCTGGAATACATTGATTATTCCACTTGTTAAAGTGTTGCTTAGTTTTTATTTTATTCTTCATATTCCATGAAATAAGTCCTACACCCTGATTTCTAGTAGCTGAATTTGGCCTTTATAAAGAGCAAGTGCCAAAAGTTTGTTTAAAAAAAAAAAAGGGTTTTGATATGCTAGTAACCATTTGCTTCATGCAGAGAGAATCAGTGAGTTTGATGTCTTAAACACCAAGGCTGCTTTAAAAAGGCTTCAAAAGAACCCCATGACATTCACTGATTTTATTGCCACCAGCACTGTTCTAGGATTTTTAAAATGCTGCCATTGGAATCAGTCTCCAAGCTCATATAATCTGCTGTCTTCATTAATGTTCAGTATTAATTTAAGAGTACTAAATCAAAATAAGAATGCAAGTGAATTAAAAAAAATAGCTCTGCTTTGGAATAAATAAAAAGTACATTACTAGAGAAGTTCTTATTTAATAGTCTCTTTTTAGAAAGAAAATCTGTAACTAAAAAAATCAATATGTAATTAAAGAAAACTAAAACATAAATCAGGGAAGTAGGTAGGCTGTGACAACACGGATACATATACAGGAATATATGTTATATGTCTTACTCAGTTTGAGGTGCTGTAACAAAGTACCATCGCCTGGGTGGCTTATAAACACAGAAGCTTGATTCTCACAGTTCTGGAGGCTGAAAGCCTGAGATCAGGGAACTAGCATGATGGGTTCTGGTGAGGGCACTCTACAAGTTGCAGACTGTAGACTTCTTGCTATGTCCTCACATGGTGAAGAGATGAAGAGAGAATCTTCTAGGGTCTCTCCTATAGCAGCATTAATGCTACTCACAAGGGCTCCACTCTCAGGACCTATTCATTTTACAAAGCCCCCTACCTCCCAATACTATCACAGCAGGAGGTTAGGATTTTAACTTACGAATTTTAGGAGGACACAAACATATAGTCCATTACAGATAAAAGCATATACATATACATAATTACATATGTATATTTGTAAACATAGCTAAACTTGTCATTTATAATTATTAGTTGTACAGTATATGAATGCAGCCTTTGTTCTGAGCATATACACTGTGTTTTTGAAGGCTATACAAATTATCAAGTGCAACCTTACCTAAACGTTGGATTCAAAATTTCTACATTGAAAGATGAAGACCAGTACAATGTATTTACTAGCAAACATAGCTCTCCACATTTGTGTGCAGAGCTACAGTATGTACACGTGTGCATGTGTTTAGCAGATTCTCCCACATACAGCCTCTCTACAAAGAGGCTGTATAAGCCAGAAGCAAGTCAAACTTTCTTGGCTCAAACCAGGCACTGGCTCTTTCATCTGTAGAAAATGTTTATCTTCCCTCTCTTTTTATGCCTGTACCATGCATCTAAGGAGATAGCCCTCCTCAGAGGATTGTGCAAAACTAAATGAGTTTATACATGAAAAGCACTTTTAAAAGGCCAGGCTCGGTTGTTCAGACTGTAATCCCAGCATTTTGGGAGGACGAGGAGAGTGGATCGCCTGAGCCCGTGGGCACAGGGGGCCTAGCCCCTTCAGAGAGATTTAGAGGGTCCCTGGAAGGTGGGGCAGCGTCGGCGATTATTCTGGAGAAATAAAGAGAAAGAGAAAGGGAGAGAAAGAAAGAGACTGAACTCTGTCTAGTGCAGAAGCCGATTCTGTAGTAGGGATAGATATTGAAAGAAAGATGGAGGGATAGATATAAGGAGAAAGAAAGAAAGTGGACAACTATTCAGTGAAATGAGCAGAAGCCATTTATTGGGACCAACCATGAGTCTTTTATCCCAAATTTTCACATGTTAAATCACAAGACTTTCACGTGAACAAAAGGCCAGGTGGATGAGGCGCATCCCCCCCGACCCACCAGGTGTTTCCTTAAGCATGAGGAAGGACAATCCCAATTAAATCACAAGACTTTCATGTGAACACAAAGCCAGGTAGGTGAGGGGTGTCCCCCACCCCCCAGGCGTTTTCCCAAGCATGAGGAAGGACAATCCCAAAATTATCTCACTGTTCCTCATGCTTGGTTTATATTCCTCAAAAGCAATATAACAATTCTAATATCATAAAATCCTAATAATCAATAACTTCTAAAACTTATGCATACCCAACACCTAATGACTAAAATCTTAATACCTTTCTATTCTGTGTTAACTTTACCTGTACTGTAAAAAACTCTTAATTATAGCTCAGACCAGTTCCTAAAGAATGTGGCCCAGTCCAAAGATCACGCTGGGCTGTTTCCAGGAACAATTGATTATGATCTCTGAACAAAATGGCTATTCTAAAATCCTATGTATCTTAATTTCTATAAAAGTTTCTAATTCCTAATCCTGATATATAAAGCTGATCATCAGCAATAAAGCTTCTAAAATAAAACCCAAATACAAACTGTAATTGTACTAAAGCCAAAACTGCAATTAGAAAGTGGGAACAATGAAATTTCTAAAGTTAGCTTTATTCTATAAAACCTCATGTATCATGTTTGATCACGCTTGAACTAACATAATT
>NW_007150756.1:0-744 GCF_000164805.1 Carlito syrichta | reverse complement strand
CTGACTTAACTAGGTGACTTAACTATATATCCAGCTGGCTATACAACTGGCATAACTAGCTAGCTACCTAGCTAGCAAGCTGGTTAACAAGCTGACTTAGCTAGCTGACTTAACTAGCTAGCCAGCTGGCTAGCCATCTTACTTAATTGCCTAGCTATTTAGCTAGCCAGCAGTCTAGCCAGCTGATTTAACAGGCTGACTTAATGAAGTAGCCAGCTGGCTAGCCAACAGATGTAACTAGCTAGCTACCTAGCTAGACAGCTGGATAGCCAGCTGACTTAATTAGCTGACATATCTAGACGCCAGATGACTAGCCAGCTGACATATCTAGCTACCTACCTACATAACCTGCTGGCTTGCCAGCTGATTTAACTCCCTAACTACCTAGCTAACTTGCTGGCCACCTAGCTAGCTTAACTAGGTGACTTAAATAGTTAGCCATCTGGCTAGCCAGCTGACTTAACCAGCTAACTAGCTTGTTAGCTTACTCATTATTTAACCTGCTAGCTAGCTTTCTTATTTATCTGGTTTACTCATTAGATAACAAGCTAGCTGACTCAGCAAGGATACTTAACTCCTTAGCTAACTAGCTAGTTATCTGACTCGTCTTGCTGACTTAACTCGTTAGCTAACTAGCTAGCTAGCCTATTCAACCATCTGACTCAACTCGTTTGCTATCTAGCTAGCTAGCTGACTTAACCAGCTGACTCAACCCTTCATTTAATTAGCTTACTACCTGACTCA
>NW_007150755.1:0-907 GCF_000164805.1 Carlito syrichta | reverse complement strand
GACTGGTCAGTTGACTTAACTAATCGACCAGCTAGTGAGCTCACTGGTAAGCTGAATTTAGTCAGCTGGTGAGTGAGTCAACAGCTCAGAAGACTTAACTAGTCGACCATTGATTGAGTCGACCAGTGAGCTGACTTCAAATGTCAGTCGACCAGTGAGCCAATGGGTGAGCTGCCTTAACTAGTCAAACAGCAAGCAAGCCGACTGGTGAGCTGATTAACTAGTCAGCTGGTGAGGAAGTCAACTAGTTAGACTACCTGTTGGCCTGCGAGTAAGCCGACAAGTTATTTGACTTGTTGACTGGTGAGCAAGCTGACTAGTTTGCTGAACGGTTGTCAGGTGAGCGAGTCAATTAGTTACCTGACCTGATGAAAAGTGAGCAAGCCCACTAGTTAGCTGACCAGCTAGCTAAGTTGCTAACTGACTAGTTAGTTAAGTACCTAGCTGATTTGCTAGCTGACTTAACTAGCTAGCTGACTAACTAGTTGGCTATCTAGCTGACATAACGAGCTAGCAAATAAACTATCTAGCTGCCTAACTAGCTGACTTAACTAGCCTGCTAACTGTGTAGTTACCTGGTTAGCTGACTTAACTATCTAGCTGAATAGCTAGCTGACTTGCTAGCTGACTCAACCAGACTAGCTGACTATCAACCTGACTAGCTAGCTTACTTAACTCCGTAGCTGATTTGTTAGCTAATATGCCAGTTGACTTAACTAGCTAACTGGCTAGATAGATGACTAAACAAGCTGACTAGCTAGTTGTCTGTCTTGCTGGTGAGTCAGTTGACTTAATTAACTAGCTCCCTGGTTGGCTAGACGACTAGCCAGCTGTCTTAACAAGCTAGCTACCTGGCTGGCTAGCAGTTAGGCAGCCAGCTAGCTAGCTAGTGGGCTGAACAACTGGA
>NW_007150754.1:0-711 GCF_000164805.1 Carlito syrichta | reverse complement strand
AACTCAACTACATGACATAACTAGTTAGTCCAGCTGGCTAGCCAGATCAGTTGACTAGCGACAGCAGTTGATCGACAGCAGGCTAGCCAGCTGACTTAATCAGCTAGCTACCTATCTATCCCGCTGTCTTGCCAGCTGACTTAACAACCAAGATACCTAGCTAACAAACTGGCTAGCCAGCTGACTTAACTAGCTAGCCACCCATCTAGGAAGCTGGATAGCCAGCTGACCTAACAAGCTTATTTACTTGTTAACTAGCTCACTTAACTAGCTGACTTAACTTGCTTGTTTCCTAAATAGCCTGCTGATGTAACAACTTGAAATAACTAACTAGCTACCTAGCTAGCTAACTATCTAGCTAGCCGATATAACTAGCTGACTTAACTATCTAGCCAGCTGAAATAAAAAGCTGAATTAATTAGCTAGCTACCAAGCTAGCCAGCTGACTTAACTAGCTGAAATATCTTGCTAGCCAGCTGTCTAGCTATCTGAATTGACTAGATATTTGACTAGGAAGTGAGCAGGTTAGCCAACTGATTTAACCAGGTGACTATACTAGCTAGGAAGCTGGTAAGCAGGCTGAATTAACTACTTGATAAACGAGCTAGGCAGTTGGCCAGCCAGGTGATTAAACTAGCTGACTTACCAAGTTATACACCTGGCTAGCCAGCTGATGTAACTAGCTCTCTACCTCTCTAGCCACTTGGATAG
>NW_007150753.1:0-3557 GCF_000164805.1 Carlito syrichta | reverse complement strand
GGCTATCTAGCTGTCTTAACAGCTGACTTAACTAGATAGCCATCCGGCTAGCCAGCTGACTTAACAAGCTAGACACCTAACTAGTCAGCCAGCTAGCCATCTCTAAACTCACTTACTTAACTAGCTAAGCAGCCAGCTAGCCAGCAGACTTAATTAGATAGCTACCTTTCTACGCAGGTGGCTAGCCAGCTGACTTAACTAGCTGACTTAACCAGCAAGCCTGCTGGCTAGTCAACTGACTTACCTAGCTAGCTACTTACCTACTCAGATGGGTATCCATTTGAATTAACTATTTGACTTAGCAAGATAACTCAACTACATGACATAACTAGTTATCCAGCTGGCTAGCCATCAATTGATCGACAGCAGTTGATCGACAGCAGGCTAGCCAGCTGACTTAATCAGCTAGCTACCTATCTATCCCGCTGTCTTGCCAGCTGACTTAACAACCAAGATACCTAGCTAACAAACTGGCTAGCCAGCTGACTTAACTAGCTAGCCACCCATCTAGGAAGCTGGATAGCCAGCTGACCTAACAAGCTTATTTACTTGTTAACTAGCTCACTTAACTAGCTGACTTAACTTGCTTGTTTCCTAAATAGCCTGCTGATGTAACAACTTGAAATAACTAACTAGCTACCTAGCTAGCTAACTATCTAGCTAGCCGATATAACTAGCTGACTTAACTATCTAGCCAGCTGAAATAAAAAGCTGAATTAATTAGCTAGCTACCAAGCTAGCCAGCTGACTTAACTAGCTGAAATATCTTGCTAGCCAGCTGTCTAGCTATCTGAATTGACTAGATATTTGACTAGGAAGTGAGCAGGTTAGCCAACTGATTTAACCAGGTGACTATACTAGCTAGGAAGCTGGTAAGCAGGCTGAATTAACTACTGGATAAACGAGCTAGGCAGTTGGCCAGCCAGGTGATTAAACTAGCTGACTTACCAAGTTATACACCTGGCTAGCCAGCTGATGTAACTAGCTCTCTACCTCTCTAGCCACTTGGATAGCCAGCTAACTTAAATAGCTAACTTAATTAGCTAGCCATCTGGCCAGCCAGCTGACTTAACTAGGTCACTTCCTAGATAGCCAACTGGCTAGCCAACTGAGTTAACTTGCTCTCCTAACTAGCTGACCTGCTTTCTAGCCAGTTGAATTGAGTAGCTTGCTACATAGCTAGCCAGGTGGCTATACAACTGACTTAACAAGGTGACTTATCTAGATAGCCAGCTATATAGCCAGTTGGCTTAAATACCAAAATAACTAGCTAGACAGTGGGCTAGTCAGCTGACTTATCTAGGTGACTTAACTATCTAGTCAGATGGCTGTACAGTTGACATAACTAGCTAGCTACCTAGCTGGCAAGTTGGCTAGCAGGTTGACTTAACAAGCTGACTCAACTAGCTAGCCAGCTGGTTAGCCAGTTGACTTAATTGCCTAGCTATGTAGCTAGCCATCAGGCTAGATAGCTTATTAAACTAGCTGTCTTAACGAAGTAGCCAGCCGGCTAGCCAGCAGACTTAACTAGCTAGCTACCTAGACATACAACTGGATAGCAAGCTCTATTAACTAGCTGACATAATGAGATGCTTGACTGATAGGCAGCTGACTTAACTAGCTACCTCCATACATAGCCCACTGGCTTGCAAGTGGACTTAACTATGTAACAACCTAGCTTACCTGCTGACCAGTGAACTGACTTAACAAGGTGACTTAAATAGCTAGTCAGCTTATCTAAATAGCTGACTTATTTAACTAGCTACCTACCTAGTCTGCTTGTTTAACTAGTTGCTTTAACTAGCTATCTCCCTAGCTAGCTATCATAAAGCTAGCTGACTTAACTAGTTACCTACCTGACATATCTGGCTGAAATAACTAGCTAGCTACCTAGCTGGCCAACTGAATTAACTAGCTGAAATAATTAGCGTGCCAGCTGTCTATGCAACTGGCCTAAGTAGCTTTTTAAAGCTAGCCAGCTGGCTAGACAACTGACTTAATGAGCTGACTTAACTTGATAGGGAGCTGGTTAGTCAACTGACTAAACTAGCTGACTTAACTAGCTTGCCAATTGGCAAACCAGCTGACTTTATTGCCTAGCTACCTAGCAAGCCAGCAGCCTAGCCAGCTGACTTAACAAAGTATCTAGCTTTCTAGTCAACAGAGTTAACTAGCTAGCTACCTAGTTAGACAGATGTATAGCCAGGTGATGGCTAGCTACCTACCTACATATCCTGCTGGTATGCCACATGACAACTACGTAACTACCTAGTTAACATGCTGGCCAGTGAGCTGACTTAACTGCGTGACTTAAGCTAGCCAGCTGGCTAGCCAGCTGATTTAACTAGCTAGCTACCCTGCTTAGCAGCTGGCTAGACAGCTGACTTAATTAAATGCCTTAACTAGCTAGCTACCTAGCTAGCCAGAAGATTTAATTAGCTGTCATAACTAGATAACTACCTAGCTAGCCAGCTGACTGAGCAGCTGACTTAACAAGCTCTCTTATCCTGCTAGCAAACTGGCTGGCCAGCTGACTTAACTAGCTGACCTAAGTAGCTATAGTGGTGGCTGGTCAGCTGAAATAACTAGCTGACTTAACCAGCTAGTCAGCTGGCTAGCCAGCTGACTTAACTAGCTAGCTCCCTAGCTAGCTAGATGGGAAGCCAGCTGAATTAACTAGCTGACATAGGTATCTAGTCAGCTGGCTAGCCAGCTGACATAAATAGCTTGCTACCTAGCTATCCAGCTAGGAAGCCAGCTGAATTAACGTGTTGACTTAATATGCTAGCCAACTGGCTAACCAGCAGACTCAAATAGTTGACTTAACTAGTTAGCCACCTGGCTAGCCAGCTGATTTAACAGGCTGACTTAATTACCTAGCAAGCTGGTTAGCCAACTGAAATAACTAGCTCACTACTTAGCTAGCTAACTGGATAGCCAGCTGACTTTACTAGTTGACATAAATAGTTGGTCTGCATGCTAGTCAGATGAACTAACTTGCCTTCTATATAATTAGCCTGCTGGCTAGCCAACTGACTAAACTAGGTGACTTAATTAGCTAGCCAGCTCTCAAGTCAGCTGAGATAATTAGCAAACTACCTGGGTAGCCAGGTGGATAGCCAACTGACTTAACTAGGTGTCTTAACTAGCTAGCCAGCGGTCTACACTGCTGACATAAATATCTAGCTAACTAGCTAGCCAGCTGTCTAGCCAGCTTACCTAACTAGGTTACTTAACTAGCTAACCAGCTGGCTAACAGGCTGATTTAACTGTCTAAGTACCTAGCTAGCCATATGGATAGCCAGCTGACTTATCTAGCTAGCTACCTAGCTAACCAGCTTTCTATTGAGCTGACTTAACTAGGTTACTTAACTAACTACCTAAAGGGCTAGCCAGCTGTCTTAACTAGCTAGTTACCCAGCAAGGTAGCTGGATAGCCAACTGACTTAACTTGCTGGCATATCTAGCAAGCAAGCTAACTTAACTAGCTGACTTATCAGCTAGCTACCTAGCTCAGCAGCTGGCTTACTGGCTGACTTAACGAGCTACCTAGCTGA
>NW_007150752.1:0-788 GCF_000164805.1 Carlito syrichta | reverse complement strand
GACTTAACTAGTTTAGCCACCTGGCTAGCCAGCTGATTTAACAGGCTGACTTAATTACCTAGCAAGCTGGTTAGCCAACTGAAATAACTAGCTCACTACTTAGCTAGCTAACTGGATAGCCAGCTGACTTTACTAGTTGACATAAATAGCTGGTCTGCATGCTAGTCAGATGAACTAACTTGCCTTCTATATAATTAGCCTGCTGGCTAGCCAGCTGACTAAACTAGGTGACTTAATTAGCTAGCCAGCTCTCAAGCCAGCTGAGATAGTTAGCAAACTACCTGGGTAGCCAGGTGGATAGCCAACTGACTTAACTAGGTGTCTTAACTAGCTAGCCAGCGGTCTACACTGCTGACATAAATATCTAGCTAACTAGCTAGCCAACTGTCTAGCCAGCTAACCTAACTAGGTTACTTAACTAGTTAACCAGCTGGCTAACAGGCTAATTTAACTGTCTAAGTACCTAGCTAGCCATATGGATAGCCAGCTGACTTATCTAGCTAGCTACCTAGCTAACCAGCTTTCTATTGAGCTGACTTAACTAGGTTACTTAACTAACTACCTAAAGGGCTAGCCAGCTGTCTTAACTAGCTAGTTACCCAGCAAGGTAGCTGGATAGCCAACTGACTTAACTTGCTGGCATATCTAGCAAGCAAGCTAACTTAACTAGCTGACTTAACCAGCTAGCTACCTAGCTCAGCAGCTGGCTTAACTGGCTGACTTAACGAGCTACCTAGCTGACATAACTAACTGACTTATATAGCTAGATTCCTAGGTAGCCAGCTGGA
>NW_007150751.1:0-742 GCF_000164805.1 Carlito syrichta | reverse complement strand
CAGGCTGATTTAACTGTCTAAGTACCTAGCTAGCCATATGGATAGCCAGCTGACTTATCTAGCTAGCTACCTAGCTAACCAGCTTTCTATTGAGCTGACTTAACTAGGTTACTTAACTAACTACCTAAAGGGCTAGCCAGCTGTCTTAACTAGCTAGTTACCCAGCAAAGTAGATGGCTAGCCAGCTGACTTAACTTGCTGACGTAAGTAGCAAGCAAGCTAACTTAACTAGCTGACTTAACCAGCTAGCTACCTAGCTCAGCAGCTGGCTTAACTGGCTGACTTAACGAGCTACCTAGCTGACATAACTAGCTGACTTATATAGCTAGATTCCTAGGTAGCCAGCTGACTTAACTAGCAAAAATAACTAGCCAGACAGATGGCTAGCCATCTGACTTAACTAGCTTTTTAACTAGCTAATCAGCTCTATAGCCATCAGACTTAACGAACTAACTTAACTAACTAGGCAGCAGGTTGCCAGCTGACTTAATTAGTTGACTTAACCAGCTAGTGAGCTGGCTAGCCAGGTGATTTAACTAGCTGGCTACCTATCTAGCCAGCTCACTAGCCACCTGACTTACATAGCTGACTTAAGGTAGCAAGCTGGCAAGCCAGCTCAATTAACTTGCTAGATATCTACATAGCCTTCAGGGTAGCCAGCTGATTTTACTATCTGACTTGAACAGCTAGGCTGCTGGCTAGCAAACTGACATGTCAAGCTAGCTACCTGCCTAGCCAACTG
>NW_007150750.1:0-789 GCF_000164805.1 Carlito syrichta | reverse complement strand
CATATGGATAGCCAGCTGACTTATCTAGCTAGCTACCTAGCTAACCAGCTTCTATTGAGCTGACTTAGCTAGGTTACTTAACTAACTACCTAAAGGGCTAGCCAGCTGTCTTAACTAGCTAGTTACCGAGCAAGGTAGCTGGATAGCCAACTGACTTAACTTGCTGACATATCTAGCAAGCAAGCTAACTTAACTAGCTGACTTAACCAGCTAGCTACCTAGTTCAGCAGCTGGCTTAACTGGCTGACTTAACGAGCTACCTAGCTGACATAACTAGCTGACTTATATAACTAGATTCCTAGGTAGCCAGCTGACTTAACTAGCAAAAATAACCAGCCAGACAGATGGCTAGCCATCTGACTTAACTAGCTTTTTAACTAGCTAATCAGCTCTATAGCCATCAGACTTAATGAACCAACTTAACTAACTAGGCAGCAGGTTGCCAGCTGACTTAACTAGCTGACTTAACCAGCTAGTGAGCTGGCTAGCAAGGTGATTTAACTATCTGGCTACCTATCTAGCCAGCTGATTAGCCACCTGACTTACGTAGCTGACTTAAGGTAGCAAGCTGGCAATCCAGCTCAATTAACTTGCTAGATACCTACATAGCTTGCAGGGTAACCAGCTGATTTTACTATCTGACTTGAACAGCTAGCCTGCTGGCTAGCAAACTGACATGTCAAGCTAGCTACCTGCCTAGCCAACTGGCTAGACAGTTGACTAAATTAGCTGACTTAACAAGCTAGTCAGTTGGATAGCCAGCTGACTTAACACGCTGACATCCCTAGG
>NW_007150749.1:0-3412 GCF_000164805.1 Carlito syrichta | reverse complement strand
CATATCCTGCTGGTTTGCCACATGACAACTACGTAACTACCTAGTTAACAGGCTGGCCAGTGAGCTGACTTAACTGCGTGACTTAAGCTAGCCAGCTGGCTAGCCAGCTGATTTAACTAGCTAGCTACCCTGCTTAGCAGCTGGCTAGACAGCTGACTTAATTAAATGTCTTAACTAGCTAGCTACCTAGCTAGCCAGAAGATTTAATTAGCTGTCATAACTAGATAACTACCTAGCTAGCCAACTGACTGAGCAGCTGACTTAACAAGCTCTCTTATCCTGCTAGCAAACTGGCTGGCCAGCTGACTTAACTAGCTGACCTAAGTAGCTATAGTGGTGACTGGTCAGCTGAAATAGCTAGCTGACTTCACCAGCTAGTCAGCTGGCTAGCCAGTTGACTTAACTAGCTAGCTCCCTAGCTAGCTAGATGGGAAGCCAGCTGAATTAACTAACTGACATAGGTATCTAGTCAGCTGGCTAGCCAGCTGACATAAATAGCTTGCTGCCTAGCTATCCAGCTAGGAAGCCAGCTGAATTAACGTGTTGACTTAATCTGCTAGCCAACTGGCTAACCAGCAGACTCAAATAGTTGACTTAACTAGTTAGCCACCTGGCTAGCCAGTTGATTTAACAGGCTGACTTAATTACCTAGCAAGCTGGTTAGCCAACTGAAATAACTAGCTCACTACTTAGCTAGCTAACTGGATAGCCAGCGGACTTTACTAGTTGACATAAATAGTTGGTCTGCATGCTAGTCAGATGAACTAACTTGCCTTCTATATAATTAGCCTGCTGGCTAGCCAACTGACTAAACTAGGTGACTTAATTAGCTAGCCAGCTCTCAAGCCAGCTGAGATAATTAGCAAACTACCTGGGTAGCCAGGTGGATAGCCAACTGACTTAACTAGGTGTCTTAACTAACTAGCCAGCGGTCTACACTGCTGACATAAATATCTAGCTAACTAGCTAGCCAGCTGTCTAGCCAGCTTACCTAACTAGGTTACTTAACTAGCTAACTAGCTGGCTAACAGGCTAATTTAACTAAGTACCTAGCTAGCCATATGGATAGCCAGCTGACTTATCTAGCTAGCTACCTAGCTAACCAGCTTTCTATTGAGCTGACTTACTAGGTTACTTACTAACTACCTAAAGGGCTAGCCAGCTGTCTTAACTAGCTAGTTACCCAGCAAGGTAGCTGGATAGCCAACTGACTTAACTTGCTGGCATATCTAGCAAGCAAGCTAACTTAACTAGCTGACTTAACCAGCTAGCACCTAGCTCAGCAGCTGGCTTAACTGGCTGACTTAACGAGCTACCTAGCTGACATAACTAACTGACTTATATAGCTAGATTCCTAGGTAGCCAGCTGACTTAACTAGCAAAAATAACCAGCCAGACAGATGGCTAGCCATCTGACTTAACTAGCTTTTTAACTAGCTAATCAGCTCTATAGCCATCAGACGTAATGAACCAACTTAACTAACTAGGCAGCAGGTTGCCAGCTGACTTAACTAGCTGACTTAACCAGCTAGTGAGCTGGTTAGCAAGATGATTTAACTATCTGGCTACCTATCTAGCCAGCTGACTAGCCACCTGACTTACGTAGCTGACTTAAGGTAGCAAGCTGGCAAGCCAGCTCAATTAACTTGCTAGATACCTACATAGCTTGCAGGGTAACCAGCTGATTTTACTATCTGACTTGAACAGCTAGCCTGCTGGCTAGCAAACTGACATGTCAAGCTAGCTACCTGCCTAGCCAACTGGCTAGACAGTTGACTAAATTAGCTGACTTAACAAGCTAGTCAGTTGGATAGCCAGCTGACTTAACACACTGACATCCCTAGCTAGCCAGGTAACTATCTAGATGACTTAATTAGCTAGCTACATACATTGCCAGTTGGCTAGCCAGCTCTCTTATCTAGCTGAATTAACCAGGTAGACAGCTGTCTAGCCAGCTGACCAAAATAGCTTGCTACCTATCTGGCCTTCTAGCTTGCCAGCTGACTTAAATAGCTGAGTTAATTAGTTAGCTACCTAGCTGACCAGCTGTCTTATATAGTTAGCTAACTAGCTAGCTATCTAGCTAGCCAGCTGATTTAAATAGTTAGTTGCCTAGCTAGCTAGCTGACTTAACCAGCGAGCTAACTAGTTAGCTTACTCATTATCTACTGTGCTAGCTAGGTGACTTATTGATCTTAACTCATTAACTAATGAGCTAGCTATCTAACACAAAGAGCTGACTTAAATCGTTAGCTAGCTAGGTAGCTAGGTGACTCATCTAATTGACTTAACTGTTAGCTAACTAACTAGTTAGTCTACTCAACCTGCTGACTCAACTCATTTCCTAACTTGCTAGCTTTTTGACTCAACCAGCTAACTTAATAAGTTAGTTAACTAACTAACTACCTGACTCAACCTGCTAACTTAACCCAATATTTAACTAGCTAGCTAACTGTTTCAACCAGCTAATGAAATTAGAAAACGGACTTAACTAGCTGACAACTGGCAGACTTAACTAGTTAACTAGCTAACTTAACTATGGGAATTAAATAGCTAGCTAACTATTTAACTAGGTGGATAAGTAGCTGACTTAACTAATTAACTAACTAGTCAGAAATCAGACTTAAGTAGCTGAGCTAATTTGTGAGCTAACAAGTGAGTTAGCTGACTTAGCTAGCTGACTTAGCTAGCTGGTTAGCTAGATGACTTAGATAACAGAGTTAACTAGTTGGCTAACGAGATAGCTAACTGACTTAACTACTTGTTTAACAAGTTAGCTAGTGACAACTTGTTTTCTGATGAGTCGGCTGACTAGTTAGCTGGTTTAATACGTTGGCTGACTACTCGCCCGACTTGTTTGCTGGTCTAAAATGTTGGCTGAATAGTCGGCCTACTATTTAGGTGGGTTAACTAGTAGACTGACGAATTGGTCCACTAGTTAGCTGGGTTAACTAGATGGCTTACTAATTTGCTGACCTAACTAGTCATCCGATTAGTTGACCAATTAGTTAGCTGACCTAACTAGTCAGCCGACTAGTTAACTGACCTAAATTGTCAACTGACAAGTTGGCCCACTTGTCCACTGAAGGTTAGCTAACTTAACTAGTTGGACTGCTAGTGGGCCGACCATTTAGCTGACTTAACTAGACAGCTGGTGAGTGAGCTGACAGGTTTGCTGATTTAACTAGTTGACCCACGAGTGTGTAGACTGGTCAGCTGAATTAACTAGTTCACTGACGAGACAGCCGATTGATCACCTGACTTAACAAGTTGGTTAACGAGTTAGCTGGGTGACTTAACTTGTTTTCTGATGAGTCGGCCTACTGGTTAGCTGGTTTAGTACATTCGCTGACTACTAAGCCGACATGTTTGCTGGCATATAAAAGTTGACCGAATAGTCGGCCGACTATTT
>NW_007150748.1:0-753 GCF_000164805.1 Carlito syrichta | reverse complement strand
CATAACTAGCTAGCAAACAAGCTATCTAGCAAGCTGACTTAACCAGCTTGCTAACTGGCTAGCTATCTGGTTAGCTGACTTAATTATCTAGTGGAATAGTTAGCTGACTAGCTAGCTGAATTAACTAGCTATTTGACAAGCAACCTTACTACCTAGCTGACTTAACTAGCTAGCTGAATAGTTAGCTGACTTTCTAGCTGACTTAACTAGCTAGCTGGCAAGCTAGCTGACTTAACTAGCTAACTAGTTAGTTGGCTGTCTACCTGGCTAGCCAGTTGACTTAACTAGCTATCTACCTGGGTTGCTAGATGGTTAGTCAGTTGGTTTCACTAGTTAGCTACCTGGATGGCTAGCTTCCTAGGCAGCCAGCTAGCTAGATAGCAGACTGGCCACCTGGCTATCCATCTTCCTTAAATAGCCAGCCGTCTGGCTGGACAGTGGAATAGAAAGCTGGTTTAACAAGCCAGACACCCTGGTGTTCAGCTGCCTAGCAAGCCAACTTAATTATCTGGCCACCTACTTGACCAGCCAGTTAACCAGCCGTTTTAACATGCCAGCCACCTAGCTAGCCAGCTGGTTAACCAGCTGACTTAACTAGCTGACATAATTAGATCACCATCCGGATAGCCTGCTGGTTTAACTAGCTAACCACCAAGCTAGCAAGCCAGGTAGCCAGCTCACTTACCTCGCTGACTTTAGCTAGCCAGCTGGTTAGCCAGTAGACTTAATTAGCTAGGTACCTACCTAGCCAGG
>NW_007150747.1:0-795 GCF_000164805.1 Carlito syrichta | reverse complement strand
TTCCACTTGAATTAACTAGCTCACTTATCCAGCTAGCCTGATGGCTAGGCACCTGACTCAACTAGATGACATAACTAGTTAGCCGACTGGCTAGCCAGCTGACTTAACTAGCTGACATCTCTAGCAAGCCAAGTGTCTAGCCTTCTGAGTTAACTAGCTAGCTACCGATGTATCCTGCTGGCATGCCCACTGAATTAACTACCTAGCTACCTAACTAACCAGCTGGCGAGAGATATGACTTATGTAGGTGACTTAACTAACTAGACAGCTGGCTAGTCAGCTGACTTAAGTAGTTAGATACCCACACAGGCAGCTGGCTAACCATCTGACTTAAATAACTGACTCAACTAGCTATTCAGCTGACTGATCTATCTGATTTATCTAGTTAGCCAGCTGACTGGCCAGCTGAATTAACCAGTTAACCAGTTGAATAGCCAGCTGACTTAACAGCTGGGTACCTACCTAACCAGATGGGAAGCCAGATGAATTAACTAGCTGACTTAACTAGCTAGCCAGCTGGCTAGCCAGCTGACATAACTAGCTTGGTATCTACCTATCCAGCTGGCTAGCCAACTGACTGAACTAGTTGACTTAAGCAGCTAGCAAGTTGGCAAAACTAACTGACTTAAGTAGTTAGCCAGCTAGCTTCCCAGCTGACTTAACTAGTTCTCTAACTAACTAGCTAGCTGGGCTAGTCAGCAGACTTAACTAGCTGACTTAATTAGCTAACCAGCAGGCTAGCCAATAGCCTTAAAAACCTCGCTACCTAGCTAGCCAGCAAATAGCCAGCTGACT
>NW_007150746.1:0-1031 GCF_000164805.1 Carlito syrichta | reverse complement strand
GATGACATAACTAGTTAGCTGACTGGCTAGCCAGCTGACTTAACTAGCTGACATCTCTAGCAGCCAGGTGTCTAGCCTGACTGAGTTACTAGCTAGCTACTGATGTATCCTGCTGGCATGCCCACTGAATTTATCTACCCTAGCTACCTAACTAACCAGCTGGCGAGAGATATGACTTATGTAGGTGACTTAACTAACTAGACAGCTGTCTAGTCAGCTGACTTAAGTAGTTAGATACCCACACAGGCAGCTGGCTAGCCATCTGACTTAAATAACTGACTCAACTAGCTATCCAGCTGACTGATCTATCTGATTTATCTAGTTAGCCAGCTGACTGGCCAGCTGAATTAACCAGTTAACCAGTTGAATAGCCAGCTGACTTAACAGCTGGGTACCTACCTAGCCAGATGGGAAGCCAGATGAATTAACTAGCTGACTTAACTAGCTAGCCAGCTGGCTAGCCAGCTGACATAACTAGCTTGGTACCTACCTATCCAGCTGGCTAGCCAACTGACTGAACTAGTTGACTTAAGCAGCTAGCAAGTTGGCAAAACTAACTGACTTAAGTAGTTAGCCAGCTAGCTTCCCAGCTGACTTAACTAGTTCTCTAACTAACTAGCTAGCTGGCTAGTCAGCAGACTTAACTAGCTGACTTAATTAGCTATCCAGCAGGCTAGCCAATTGCCTTAAAAACCTCGCTACCTAGCTAGCCAGCTAAATAGCCAGCTGACTTAGCTGACTTAAACAGCTGGCCTGCTTGCCAGACAGCTGAATTAACTAGCTTGTCATATAGCTAGCAAGCAAGCTAGCTGACTTTAATAAGTGACTTAACTAGCTAGTCAGCTGACTAGACAGCTGACATGAATAGTAACCTACCTAACTAGCAAGCTGGATATCCAGGTGACTTAATTAAGTGGCTTAACTCGATAGCCAGTTGGCTAGACAGCTGACTTAACTATATAGTTATCTAGTTAGCAGCTGCTAGCCAGCTGACTTAGCTAGGTTACTTATGTAGCTAGCCTGTCGGTGAC
>NW_007150745.1:0-552 GCF_000164805.1 Carlito syrichta | reverse complement strand
CCAGCAACCTAGCTAGCCAGCTGCTTTCTCAGCTGACTTAACTAGGTGAATTACCTAGGTAGCCAGCTGGCTAGACAGCTGAAAAAACTAAATGGCTACCTAGCTAGCAAGCTGGTTAGCCAGTTGTCTTAACTATCTGACTTATCTAGCTAGTCAGCTGGTTGGCCAGCTGACTTAATTGCCTATCTACTTAGCTAGCCAGCTGATTTAACTAGCTGAAATAACTAGCGAGCCTGTTGTCTCACCAACTGACTTAACCAACTTTTAACTAGCTAGCCAACTGGCTAGACAACTGAATTCACCAGCTGTCAACTAGTTAGCCAGCTGGTTAGCCAGCTGACTAAACTAGCTGACTTTACTAGCAGGCCAGCTGGCTAGCCAGCTAACTTAATTGCATAGCTACCTAGAAAGTCAGCAGCCTAGTCATCTGACTTAACTAGTTGATGTAACTAAGTAGCCAGTTGGCTACCCAGCAGACTTAACTAGCTAACAACCTAGTTAGACAGCTTGATAGCTAACTGAGTTAACTAGTTGACATAACTAGAGAGCCTG
>NW_007150744.1:0-666 GCF_000164805.1 Carlito syrichta | reverse complement strand
CATTCTGTATATCAAAAGACAGAAGCCCAGAAGTTTCCTAGTTTCGAGGATTCCATGACTCCTGGTTGACATTAAAAGTACCTAGTAAACATTTGGCATGTGCAAAACCCTTGTCCCTTCTCAAAATATTAAGAAACATGGAAGGGGAAGGATTGCAGGGTTCACCTTAAGAACAAAGTTACATCCAAATATGGCAAGAAGATTCTTTTTTTCCTGGAATCTGGCCTTAGTTGTTCTGGGAGACCTAAGGGACTTAGAGTGCCCAATACAATTTACAACTTTTAAGAGGACAAGAATGTTGCTGGAGTCCTGAAATAACCGATTCATAATATCCGAATGCTAAAATGCTCTGAAACAATTTCGGAACTTGAAGATCTGTTTCTTGTTTGTCCCATAGCAGATAACCTGGGAATTTTCTGAATTCAGGGCGTGAACAAAAATGATTTTTTATTTGTACTTAGTTGGAAGTCATGTAGTGTCCTGTATGTGAGGACTCTCTTTCCCTGATTCCTGTTTCGAAACGCAGATTCTTGTTTAGCCCTTAGTAAGAAGTCATGTAGATTTTTTGATAGAGGAACCATGGAAAACAGATTTCTTTTCTTTTATTACCACGAGACCATTTAGTTTCCTGTATATGAGGATTGTTATGACCCACATTCATGCCTC
>NW_007150743.1:0-780 GCF_000164805.1 Carlito syrichta | reverse complement strand
GTAAATAAGTACTCAACTCTACAGATTCATGCTCGAAAACACCATGATTCGTGTTTAGTCCATAGCACAATGAGCTTAAGCTTTTTTGGGATTGAGGACCCGAGTAACAAAGATTTCTTATTCTTACTTAGCAATACACAGTGGACTTTCCTTTATGTGAGGACTCCACTTACCCAGATTCCTACTTCAAAAACCTGATTCGTGGTTACGTCTTAGGATGACGGCTTGTAGTTTTTGGGATTGAGGACACATATAAGGAAGATTCCTTATACCTCCTTAGCAATATGACGTGTAGTTTCCTGTATATAATGAGCTTCATTACCCAGCTTCCTGTTTCACCCTGCAGGATGCCGAGACATATCCTGATGACCGAGAATTTCAGTTTTTTGGATATCAAGAGAAAGACGTCCATAATGTTCTTTGGGAACTGGAATCCAAGATTCCTGGTTCCCCTTCACAAGATCTCCCCCAAATTTGGAATATTCCCAACCTAAAATCCCAATTGCTACCTGCCCACCCAAAAGAATTTTCTGTACTTTGAGGTCACCTGAATCGAGGAATTTTGTACCAATATTCCTTTTGATTCTGGGGAATATGATTATGGTCGTAGATGGTCCCAGGAAACAAAAGGATTTCTAGGGCCAAATCCTTGATTACATCTAACAAGAGGACCAGAAATATCCGGAGTATCTGTAAGGACAGATTTACCGTATCCACAGAGCAAGTAGCCCTGAAAATGTAGATACCCAGAAGACCAGATTGCTGATTAAACCTTATCAG
>NW_007150742.1:0-701 GCF_000164805.1 Carlito syrichta | reverse complement strand
TTCCTGTATATAATGAGCTTCATTACCCAGCTTCCTGTTTCACCCTGCAGGGATGCCGAGACATATCCTGATGACCGAGAATTTCAGTTTTTTGGATATCAAGAGAGAGACGTCCATAATGTTCTTTGGGAACTGGAATCCAAGATTCCTGGTTCCCCTTCACAAGATCTCCCCAAAATTTGGAATATTCCCAACCTAAAATCCCAATTGCTACCTGCCCACCCAAAAGAATTTTCTGTACTTTGAGTTCACCTGAATCGAGGAATTTTGTACCAATATTCCTTTTGATTCTGGGGAATATGATTACGGTCGTAGATGGTCCCAGGAAACAAAAGGATTTCTAGGGCCAAATCCTTGATTACATCTAACAAGAGGACCAGAAATATCCGGAGTATCTGTAAGGACAGATTTACCGTATCCACAGAGCAAGTAGCCCTGAAAATGTAGATACCCAGAAGACCAGATTGCTGATTAAACCTTATCAAGAGGCCCTGAAGATTCCGGAAAATGAGAATTCCTAGAACCAGAATTCCTTTTTATTCTTAGTAAGATGCCCGGATTTTTCCTGTCGTTTTCGATTCCAAATTCAGTATATCAAAAGACAGATGCCCAGAATTTTCCTAGTTTCGTGGATTCCATGATTCCTGGTTGCCATTATTAGTACTGAGTAATCATTTGGCAAGTGCAAAACACTTGTCCCT
>NW_007150741.1:0-788 GCF_000164805.1 Carlito syrichta | reverse complement strand
CCCAAAACGCCAATTACTATCTGCCCACCCACAAGAATTTTCTGTACTCTGAGGTCACCTGAATCGAGGAATTTTGTAAAAATATACCTTTTGATTCTGGGTAATATGATTATGGTCGTAGATGGTCCCAGGAATCCAAAAATGCAGATGCCCACATGTTTCCTAAGGACGTGGAATCCAGGGATCCTGGTTACATTTTTATAATTCGTCCTAAATATTTTCAACTGCTAAACCCTCGGCGCCTCTACAAATAAAGTACAAACGGAAAGTTAAGGATTACCAAGTTCATCTTAAGACCAATGTTACATCCAAATACGGCAATATGGTAATTTTTTTCCGGAAATCTGTCCTTAATTGTCCTGAGGAACTTAAGGGATTTTTACTAAAAGATACCTGATTACAACTCTCTGGAGGACCAGAATGTTGCTGGAGTCCTGAAATGACTGATTCATAATACCCACTAGCCAAATATCTCTGAAACATGAGACGAGCTCAAAGTCTTGATTCTTGTTTATACCGCAGCAAGACACCTTGAGAATTTATCGGATTGTGGACTAGTGTATCACAGATTCCTTATTCTTCTTTACCGAGGGGCTGTGTAATGTCCTGTGTATAAGGACTCCCTTTCCCCAGAATCTTGTTTGGAAACCCTGATTCTTGTTTTGCCATTAGCAACTTGTCATGTAGATATTGTGACGGAGGAACCGTTTAAAAGAGGTTTCTTGGTTCTCATTACCTAGAGATCATGTAGATTCTGCAAATGAGGACTGCTATTACCTATGTTCCAG
>NW_007150740.1:0-4219 GCF_000164805.1 Carlito syrichta | reverse complement strand
GGAGATCGACTGCGCTACTGCAACCTGTAGTTTACAACACTGTTATTGTAGGGTTAAACACGTGCTAGGAGGGTGTATCTTATGCTGAGTTTAAGCTATACAAGGCTTCATGATGTGAAAAAGGGAATGAGGCCAGGCACGGTGGCTCACACCTGTAATCCCAGCACTTTGGGAGGCTGAGACAACAGGATTGCCAGGGGTTCAAGACCAGCCAGGACAACATAGCGAGTCTCTACAATAAATCAACAAATTAACTGGGCACAGTGGCTTAGGCCTATAATTCCAGCACTTTGGGAATCCAAGGCGAGAGAATTGCCTGAGACCAGGGGTTCAAGACCAGAACGTGGGCAATTTCGCAAGACCTCATCTCTACAAAATATTTTTAAAAGCTAGCTGGGCATGGTGGTGTGCACCTGTAATCTCAACTACTCAGGAGGCTGAGGCAGAAGGGTCACCTGAGCCCAGCAGGTTGAGGCTGTGGTAGCCGTGAGATCGCCACTGCACTCTAGCATGGGTGACAGAGTGAGATTCTGACTCCAAAAAAATCAAAAAAGAAATAACAAATAAAAGAAAAGACATTGTACGGTTAAACACGTGCTAAGAGCGCTGATCCTACACTGAGTTTAAGCTCCACAAACCTTCTCAGAAAATGAGAATGAGACCAGGATGGTGGTTCATGCCTGTAATCCCAGCACTTTGGAATGCTGACCACGCCCGGCTACTTTTTTCATTTTTTGTAGAGATGAGGACTCGCCAAGTTGTCCGATCTGGTCTCAAACCCCTGGGCTCAGGCAATTCCCTCGCCTTGGCCTCTCAAAGTGCTGAGATTACACACATGAGCCACCATGCCTATAGTGGACCTCGAGGTCAAAGGGGGCATCAAAACATGGGTGACAGAGGGCAGCCCCAGCCCCCAGACGGCAGCCTCCTTGAAAACAGAGGGTCACATCCCTGCCAGGGAATCCTTGTCTCACTCCTGATGTCTCTGTCATCTGCTCAACCAGCTGCTGTGTCACCAGCCTGGAGTCCGCTGGTTGTCCCCATGTCAGGGAGAAAAGACTGGGGTCGTCAAGGGGTCCCAGAGAGCCACCAGGGTTGAACAGGCACTGCACCCCCATTCTCCCCGATTCAGGAAGCATCACTGGTGCAACAACTTGCACCCACTGCCCCAGCCTCTGGGTGCCCAGACACCCAAAGTGACACTTGTGGCCGAAACGCACATTTCATGAGGTAGGGAGGCAGGGGATTGGCATGCCATGTGGGCAGATTTGCAGATTCCACTTAATTTATTAATCAACTGAGAGTGATGTGGAAGGAGGGTTTTGTGGGAGCTGCGTGCGCAGGGTGGGGTCTGTCAGTTTCGCTGCTAATATAAATGTGCTCGGCTGTGACAGACAGAGGACTGTTCTGGCAGAGAGAAGAAATAAACGCCTGGCCCATCGTTTTCTTGCCGGCAGAGCTAAATGCTCTCTGGGTCCTGCCCGAGGCATGTCGCAGCCGCCACTGGGAGGGAGAGGGGAGGTTTTGGGGTCTGGCCAGGATGGGAATCCTGCTGGCCTCCTCCCTGGACACATGACCTTGGCCTCAGTTTTCCCGCCCACGGGTTTGGGGAGAAGTCTGTCATGCGTGGGATGCTCGGGGTTAAGTAAGGAAGGACTTTGCGAGGGTCAGGGCCTGTGTGTGAGCCCACTCATAGCTGACAGCTGGCTTGGAAAACACTCAGGCAGTTCCTCAAAACCTTAAACACGGAAGCACGCGTCCACACAAAAATTCGTGCTCTCACACCAGCATTATTCGGAATAAACTAATGGCAGACTCAGTGCTATTGTTGAGAGCTGAAACTTTTTTTTTTTTTCCCTTGGGTCAGTGTCTCATTCTGTTGCCCAGGCTGGAGTGCAGTGACACAATCACAGCTCATTGCAGACTCGACCTCCCGGTCTCCAGTGATCCTCCTGCCTCAACTTCCCGAGTAGCTGGAATTACAGGCATGACCTACTGCACCCAGCCTGAACTCTGACCTTTTCTCTTTCCCTTGCCAAATTCCTAACGAAGGAGCCTGGGGAGAATTTTTTTTTAAATTAACACTATACAGTGTTTACTTCCCAACCTGACTCTGTCATAATATGACATAGCAGATAAAGAAGGAAAACCAAAGTATTTTAAGACCCTGTAAAGCCATCCCTTGTGGACTCCCAGACTCCAGGCACTAGAGAAGACTTGCCCGTTCTCTCTGAAGGCTGCCACCCATGAGGCTTCATCTATATATCAAGAAACTTGACTCTGGCCTCTTTCCTCAAGCTGCATTCCCTTTACTGCTTTCAAAACTCCTTAGATCACTCTTTCTCCAACTGCCAGTCAGGAAATCTTTGACTCCACCTGCTACCTGCAAGTCCCTGCTTGAAGTCTTTTCGCCTCCCCAGACAGAGCCAAGGCAAATCTTGCATATTTTGATTTATGGTTTCTTCTAACTTCTGTCTTCACAAAATCTATATAACCAGGCTACAACCCAACCACGGCGGGCGCACGTTCTCAGGACTCTCTGGGGACAGGTGCCACAGGCCTAGGTCACTCATGTTTGTCTCAGAATCAACCATCTTAAATAGTTTACAGAGTTTGGCATCTTTCATCAATGTCTATCAACAAATGAACAGGTGAGCAAATGTAGTATATTCATAACAAAGGAATATTACTCAGCTGTGAACAGGAACCAAGCTCTGACACAAGCCACACCATGGACAAACCTTGAAAACATCACAAGCAGTGGAAGAAGCCAGGCACAAAAGAACGCATGTTACACAATTCCATTATATGAAATGTCCAGAGTAGGCAATTCCATAGAGACAGAAATAGATTGGGGGCGTGGGGAGAGTTACACGGTAATAACCACAGTGCTTGGGGCTTCTTTTTGAGGGAATAAAAATGTCCTAACTTTGGGCTGGGTGCGGTGGCTCACTCCTATAATCCCAGAACTTTGGGAGGCTGAGGCAGGAGGATCACTTGAGCCTGGGAGTTTGAGACCAGTCTGGGCAACATTGTGAGACTTCATCTTTACAAAAAAATAAAAAAAATTAGCCAAGTATTGTGGGAGGCACCTGCAGTGCCAGCTACTCAGGAGGCTGAAGTGGGCGGATTGCCTGAGCCCAGGAGGTAGAGGCTGTGGCTAGCCGTGATCACGCCACTGCACTCCAGCCTGGACGGATGACAGAATGAGATACACACACACACACACACACACACACACACACACACACACGTCCTAACATTAATTACGTTACTGGCTGCACAATTCTGAGTGCACTGAAAAGCATCGAGTTATGCACTTGAAGGTGCGAATTGTGTGGTATGTGAATTATACGTCAATAAAGCTGTTACCCCACAAAAAACTTTGTAGTTCATCCTGTGTTTGCTACTGTGATTTTGGTGTTGCTGAATTTCACGACCAACTCAATGCAAAAAAATAATGCATTAAAGTGTAGATGAATATTTAACTCCATTTGTAATCTATTTCTTTAAAGGTAGTTAGGTCATCTCCACTGCCAGGAGGAGGCAAGAGCCAGACCCTCTAGTACCGGCAGAGTGGAAGTAGCCCAGGTCCACCACTGCTCCCGGCTGGACCCAGGCCTCGCCTCTGCCAGCCCCTCTAGCCTCGGGCACCGAAGCCGGCAGCACCCTCCTCTCACAGCCACACTTGGGCCCCAGGACCTGCGCAGTCTCCCAACCCATCTCACCCATCTTATTCATGTTTGCTTTTCTCTTTCCAGGGTTGCTGTCAGCACTGGTGATAGATGGACGCATGCCGATGGATTTTTCAATCTGCTGCCCATAAAAAGATTGTATTTTGACTAGTTTGATAATTTGTTGTAGTGTATATGATCCTGGTGAGAAAATTACTAGCAAATATCCACAGCCCTGCAGGGTTGACAGGCTGAGGGCACAAAGGCCCCAGGAGCCGCGCCTTCCTCCCAGTGCTGGGTGCCCATGGGAATGTCCCCCGGCCAGGTGTCAGGAGTTATGTCCCCTCTCCAGGTCCCTAGAGCCATCCCTGCCAGAGGCCAATGCTCACTTGCTGTGTCCTGGCTCCCGGGCCTTGGGATAGAATGGAGGGGGCTGGAGGGTGAGCGTGGGAAGAAGCCAGTGAGGGGCCAGACACACAGACACACACACAGAGATACACACACAGACACACATAAAGATACGCACACAAAGAGATACACACAGA
>NW_007150739.1:0-682 GCF_000164805.1 Carlito syrichta | reverse complement strand
ACGACGGAGTTAGTCAGTGGGCTCCGATTATTAAGGGCAATGGCACTGGAACAACCTTAAGAGAAGAGGGTTAGTCGCTGGGGCAATTATTATGGTGAAGTGCTAGTCATTGGGGTACCAATGACAATGGAGACCCAGTCACTATGACAACCATAATTGTTGCGCCCATAAGAAAACAGGATCATTCATTGTGGCACACGTCACAGAAAATCTCTAGGGCACTCAATATAGAGTATGCTCAATCACTGATTCAACTATCACAGAATAGAACCAGTCATTGGGACACCAATCACAGAGATGAGCCAGTCACTAGGGCCTCCAGAACAGATGAGAACTAGTAACTAGGGCATCCATTATGGATGAGGAATTGTCTCTGTGACATTCATCAAAGAGCATGCATGGTGATAGAGGAATTTATTACAGATGAGGGTTAGTAACTTTGACACCAAATAGGAGGAGGTCCTGTCACTGTGATACCCATCATAGAGAAGGGCTAGTCAGCTGGGCTCCGTGGTTCAGTCTGTAATCCTGCACTTTGGGAAACTGAGGTGAGAGGATTGTCTGAGCTTGCGGTTTCAAGACCCACCTGAGCATGTTGGCGGGACCTCATCACTACAACAAATCAAAAAATTATCTGGGCATGATATCTCGCGCCTGTAGTTCTGGCTACTTGGAAGGCTGA
>NW_007150738.1:0-3270 GCF_000164805.1 Carlito syrichta | reverse complement strand
GATTTGTATAGGTTATTGGTTTACACTCCTACTCATAGTGTGGATCACCTGTTGCCTGAATTAGAACATTCAGAATTTGTATAGGCTATTGGTTTGCATATGACTACTCAACACTGTACATCACCTGTTTCCTAAAGCAGAACTTTCAGGATTTGTACACGTTATAGGTTTGCACAACTGCTTAGATTATATATCACCAGTTGCCTTACTTAGAATGTTCAGAATCCGTATAGGCTATTGATTTTATTTCTACTCAGAGAGTAAATCCCCTATTGCCTACTTAGAACTTTCTGTCTTTGTATAGGTTATCGGTTTGTACTCCTACTCAGAGTACAGATCACCTGTTGCTGATTTGGAATTTTCAGAATTTGCATAGGTTATCAGCTTGTACTCCTACTTAGAGTGTAGATCACTTGTTGCTCGACATGGAATTTTCTAAATTTACAAAAGTTATTGGTTTGGACTGCTAGACAGAGTATATATCATGTGTTGCTTTACTTGGAACTTTTAGAATTTGTATAGGTTATTGGTTTGCAGTCCTACTCAGGGTGTAGATTGCCTGTTGCCTTACTTTGAAGCTTCAAAATTAGTATAGGTTATTGGCTTGCACTCCTACTCAGCATGTAAATCACCTGTTGGTTGAGCTGGAACTTTCAGAATTTGAAAGAATATTGGTTTGTACTCCTACTGAGCTCCCTGAAAGGAATTTTCAGAATCTGTATAAGATATTAGTTTGCACTCCTATTTATGTCGATCCCCTGTGACCTGATTCGATACTTTCAGAATATGTATAAGTTATCAGTTTGTCCTCATATTCAGAGTGTAAATCAGCTGTTGCCTGACTTGGAACATTAAGAATTTGTAAAAAGTTTTGCACGATTACTCAGAGTGTACATCACCTGTTGCATGATGTGGAACTTTCAGGTATTGCACAGGTTATAAATTTGCCCAGCACTCATATTGTATGTCACCTGTTGCTTTACTTGATAGTTCCCCAATCTATGTAAGTATTGGTTTGTATTCCTACTCAGAGTGTAGAGCACCTACTACCTAACTTGAAACATCAGAATTTGTATAGGTTATTGGTTTGCACTCCTACTCAGAGTATAGTTCACCTGTTGCCTGATTTGGAACTTTCAGAATTTGTAAAATGTATTGGTTTGCACTCCTATTCAGAGTCTAGATCACTTGTTTTCTTATTTGGAATTTACAGAATTTGTAATGTTATTGGTTTGCATTCCTACTCAGAGTGTAGATTGCCTATTGCCTTACTTGGAAGTTTAAGAATTTGTATAGTTTATTGGTTTGCACTATTATTTAGAATATAGATCACCTGTCGCTAGACTTGAAACTTTCAAACTCTGTATGGGCTTTTGATTTGTACTCCTATTCAGAGTGTAGGGTACCTGTTGCCTGACTTGGTACTTTTAGTATCTATAGGTGATTGATCTGCACTCCTCTAAAAGTATGGATCACCTCTTTCCTAACTTGTGTCTTTCAGAATCTAAATTGATTATTGATTTTTACTCATACTCAGAGGATTAATTTCCTGTTGCCTTACTTGGATATATCACAATTTGTTTAGTTTGTTGGTTTTTACTACTACCCATCTTATAGACCAACTGTTGCCTTACTTGGAAGTAAAATCACTTGTATGGTTATTGGTTTGTACTTCCACTCAGAGTGTCGATCACCTCTTGACAGACTTGTAACATTCAGAATTTGTATGGGGTTTTGGTTTGCATTCCTACTCAGAGTTTTGATCACCTCTTTTCTGAATGGAACTTTCACAATCTGTATGAGATGTTGGTTTTCATTCCTACTCAGAGTGTAGATCAGCTGTTGCCTGACTTGGAACGTTCAGAATCTGAATAGATTATTGACTTGTATGCCTACCCAGAGTGTAGATTACCTGTTGCCTGATATGAAACTTTTAGAATTTGTACAGGTTATGGATTTACACAGAAACTCAGATTGTATATCATCTGCTAACTTACTTGAAAGTTTCCAAATCTGTATAGGTTATTGGTTTGTATTCCTACTAGGAGTGTAGATAACCTGTTGTCTTACATAGAAATTTCATAATCTGTATAGGTTATTAATTCGAACTCTTACTCATAGTGTAGATCACCTGTTGCCTACTTATAATGATCATTATTTGTAGAGGTTATTGGTTTTTATGTCTGCTCAGAGTGTATATCACCTCTTGCCTAATACAGAGCTTTCCAAATTTGTACAGGTTATAGGTTTGCACAGCTACTCAGATTGTGTATCACCTGTTGCCTTATTTGTAAGTTTCCAAATCTATATAGGTTATCTGTCTGTACTCCTAATCAGAGTGTAGATCAACTGTTGCCTTACTCAGAAGTTTCAGAATCTGTGTTAGCTATTAATTTGTACTACTCCTACTCAGAGTGTATACCACCTTTTGTTGATTTGGTATTTTTTAGAATTCGTATAGGTCATTGTCTTGTACTTTTACTCAGAGTGTAGATAAGTGTTGCCTTCCATAGATCGTTCAGAATGTGTATAAGTTGTTGGTTTGTACTCCTATTTATAGTGTAGGTCTTTTTTTGCCTGATTTTGCCTGATTTGTATCAATTATTGGTTTGCCCTCCTACTCAGAGTGTAGATCACTAGTTTCTTACTTAGAACTTTCAATAATTTTATAGGTTATTGGATTGTACTTTTCTTCTGAGTATAGATCACCTGTTGTTTGAGTTGGAACATTAAGAATTTGTATAGGTTATTGGTCTGCACTCCGACTCAGAGTGTAGAGCTCCTGTTCCCTTACTTAGAGCATTCAAAATTTGTATAGGTTATTGGCTTGTACTCCTAATCCAAGTATAGATCACCTGTTGTCTTACTTAGAACATTCAGAATTTGTAGAGGTTATTCATTTGTACTCCTACTCAGAATGTATATCTTTTGTTGCCAGTCTTGTAACCTTCAGAGTTGTAAAGGTTATTGGTTTGCACTCCTACTCAGAGTGAAAAACACCTGTTGCCTGACTTGGAACTTTCATAATTTATAAAGGATATTGGTTGGCACTCTTAGAGTGTAAATCACTTGCTCTCTTACTTGGAACTTACATAATTTGAAGGTTATTGGTTTGCAGTACTACTCAGAGTATAGATTAACTGTTGCCTTACTTTGAAGTTTCAAAATTTGTTAGGTTATTGGTTTGTACTCCTACTAAGCATGTAGATCATCTGATTCCTGACTTGGAATCTTTCAGAATTTGTGTTGGTTATTGGTTTGTACTCCTAC
>NW_007150737.1:0-437 GCF_000164805.1 Carlito syrichta | reverse complement strand
TAGGTAATTAAGTCAGCTAGCTAGCCTGCTGGCTAGCAAGTTAATTCAGTGACTTAAGTGTGCTGGCTAGCCAATTGGCTAGCTAGGTGGCTAGCTAGTTAAGCCAGCTGGCTAGATGAATGGCTTTCTAGTTAAGTCAGTTAGTTAAGTAAGCTTGTTTGCTGGCAGGCTAGCTAGGTGGCTGGCAAGTTAAGCTGGATCATTAGTAGGCTGGTCAGGTAGGTGGCCCACTAGTTAGGCCCGCTGGCTAGCAGGCTGACCAGCAGTGTGGCTGGCTAGTTAATCCAGCTGTCTATCTGACTGTCCAGCCAGCCAGATGGCTATTTTAGCCGGCTGGCTTGTCACCTGGTCAGCCCACTTGCTAGCTAGCTGGCTGTCTAGCCAGGTAGCCAGCCAGGTAGCTAGTTAGTTAATCCATTAGGCTAGCCATGTAGACA
>NW_007150736.1:0-6931 GCF_000164805.1 Carlito syrichta | reverse complement strand
ACATTCCAAAGATGGCACATAAAAACATGCAACAACATAATTTATGTCACTTAGCAAAACACTGCCACACGTCGACATGAACACAGTTGTGATACAATGTGATTCAGTGCTATGATGAAATTAATTTATGTGAGTGCATTTTTAGGCAGACTTTTTTTTTTAAGTTGGAGTCTCACACTGTTGCCCAGGCTGGAGTGCAGTGACACGTTCACGGCCACCGAGGCCTCGACCTGCCGAGTTCAGGCAATCCGTCTGCCTCAGCCGTCCAAGCAGCTGGAACTACGGGTATGTGCCACCACGCCCGGCTAACTTTTTGATTTATTGTAGAGCTGAGATCTCGCCAAGTTGCCCAGACTGGTCTCGAACCTGTGGGCTCAGGCAATCCTCTTGCCTTGGCCTCCCAAATTTCTGGGATTATAGGCATGAGTCACAGCCTCCAGTGGAGAAATAAACTTTTATGCATAAGACAGGTACTCTATGTTGATTAGAATATCTCTTGAATACCAGACTGAACTGCATCTAATGAAGCATAAGTCATATGGTGACACCATAAAGCTTATTATTTTATTTTTACACGCATATATTGTGTGTATTCTATGTCAGACACTAGGGTAGATACTAGGGCTAAGACATAAGTAAAACACAAATGGCACTGAAGGAGCTTTCTGTGTGTTCAATGAGACAGATGGTTGATCCAGGGAGTGTGGCATCCCATAACTAGGTGTAGTGGGTTGTGTGGTGTAATGGTTAAGAGCCTGTATGATGACCACTTGTGTACCGAACCCCGAATTTTACATCTTTAGAGAGAAGAAAAACAGCGTGTGTGGGCTCTCGAATCAGATGCGTAGGTTAAAAAATGACTCCTTCGTTACCAACTGTGGTATCCTCAGGGTCTGGCAAATAATACGTGTTCACTCACTATTTCCCATTGTTATTATATGAGCAGAAAATAAAGACAGAAGAAAGGAGCACTCAAAAATGTGAATCCAAAGGAAGAGGCTGTCACATTTGGATCTAGTGTCTCGTGTGTCAGAGGCCACAGGTGCTGCTAAACATCCTACAGTGTACGAGGGGATCTCAAAAACAAAATGCAACAACCCCAGAATTTGTTTATTAAAAAAATGTGTATTTATTCTGACACGTTTAAGCTTCAATCACCTTCAAAGATACTCTTCATCTGACATAATACAACGTATCTAGATGCTTTTCCCACTGCTCAAAGCATTCTGAACTCACCCATTTTGAGTGCTTTTGAGTGCTTCTGCCGTTTTTTGTTTCATCTCCTCCACTTCCGCGAAACATCTTCCCCTGAGGATCTTTTTCATCTGGGGAAAGAGACAAAGTGGCTGGCGTGAACAGGGAGGGTGGAGCACGAGGATCATGCCGTTGGGGTCCAAGGCTGCCGACCGCTCAGTGGTGTGGGCAGGAGCGCTGGGAAGTCACCCGTCATGGAATAGGCAAATGTGCTGACTCTCCACACAAAAATTCACTGAAGCCAATCACAGCCTCTCACAACAATGCTAGCTGGCACGCCAATGTCTGTGGGTTCTTAGAACACTCTCCTAGCAGGGAAAGCCTGTACTGAAATAAATTCTGTTATTTGGGGGGGGACCCCCGTCATACAAAATAAACCTTACCCCACCCCCCCCACAAAGAATTACCTAGCCCCAAATGTAAATAGTTCTAAAAGTTTACATTGTTTGGTAATAAATTTTCTTGTGTTGCCTTCTTATCTGTTTACTTTTTGGACTATAAACTGAAAGATGCTTACTGTAAGGGTAACAGCACATCGTGGGTTCTGCACTAATTCCACGGTTTTAATCTCAGCTTTATTGCCATAGGTTTTCAAAATCTGCTACCCAAACATCAATATATGCTATTAACTTGGTACATGTCATGTTGGGCATAAATACACACACGAAGATAACAGAAGATTACTATTAACTTTATGGGAACAGTTTTAGGAACTATTATTAAGGCTGTGGTCATTAGATAATTGAATGAGATTTACATTTAGATTCAATAAGTTAATTTTACAAAAACGATGCTCTACTTTCAAAATCCCCTCTAAGCACTCGTTAGATTGTATAGTTTATTCACATCAAGAAAAGTTGGAAATAAATATATTTAGCATTGCTATTACCTGTTGAATTTCCGTCATCATTCTATGTTATTTTTGAATGAATGAACATAGGTACTGTATCTTGTCTTTGCCAAAAAACTTTACAGACTATTATAGCTTTATTAATGTTTCTTTAAATGAATAATGAAAGATATCAAGTATCCCAAATAATACAGTAGTACATGAAGTACATATCTGGGTGAATGATATACACTCTATTTCCTAAAAGACATGTTCAAGATTAGGGAAGAATGTAACATAGACGTGATAGATTTCATTTCATGCATAGCAAGTGAACATATAATAACTCTATAACTTTTACAAACACCTGTGTTGTTCTACAGAAGGTCTAATCATTACAGTAGTTAGAAACTTGCAGGTTTATAGATAGTAAAATATCGCAGTTCTCTACATTCCTAGAGACAAAAAACCGAGAGCTTGGCATAGGTACACCATTCATCATCATGCTCCTGACTGGCTTGTAAACTTTGTCTGCTTTTTTGTTAGTGAAATAGCATTTATTAAAATAAAATGAGACAAATATTTTTTAAATAGTTGTGTAAATTTAAATCATGAAATTATGTTGATTTTTATCTAAAATGTTTTAAATTGTGCATTTTGAGTTGTGTGTTATTTTATGACTTACACGTATAGGGACGGTTAGCTTACTGATGATGTGTAATTTGCTAAATTTCTTCTATTAAATAATCAAATACAAGGTGAAAGAAAGTAAATATTTATTAAGATAAGTAACAAAAGCCCTGTGACTGAAAACATTTAAGCTTTTGCTGAGAATAATCATTTAAAGACTAGTAAGTTCATGGTTGAATAGATAGCGTGTATTCACAGTTGAATAAAGTACAGGCACACCTTGTTTTATTGTGCTTTAATTTATTGTATTTATTGTTTTATTGTACTTTGCAGACATTGTGTTTTTTACAAGGTGAAGGTTTGTGGCAACCCTGTGTCGAGCAAGTCTGTTGGCCCAATTTTTTCTAATAACATGTGCTCATTTCATGTGCCTGTGCCGCATTCTGTTAATTCTACCAATATTGCTAAATTTTTTGTTATCCTTTCATCTGTTATGATAATCTGTGATCAGTGATCTTTGGTCACTATTGCTATTGTTTTGGGGTACCGTGGATTGTACCCCAAAAGATAAAGCGAGTCTCTTGTAGGCACTTGGCTATTCTATGTCTTCTGATTGAAGAATTAAATCAATTTCTATTCAAGGTCATTACTGATAACCAAATAATTGCTACTGACACTTTCTAATCTGTTTCCAAGTTGCTTTGTAAGTCCTTTGTAAAAATTCCTCTTGCTGTCTTCTTTTGAGGTTTGATGGTTTTCTGTGATGGTATGCTTTGAATCTTTTTTTTTTTTTAATTTTGTGCAACTGCTATAAGATTCTGCTTTGTGGTTATCATAAGGCTTACATAAAACATCTTATCTTGATCACAGGCCACATTAAGCTGATATAAGCTGATAACTCTTTCTTTCATTCTCTTCCTCTGTTTCTCGTCAGAGACTCACTCTGTTGCCCAGGCTGCGGTGCAGTGGCACACTCATGGCCACTGCAGCCTTGACCTGCTGGGCTCAGGCGATCCTACCACCTTAGCCTTCCAGGTAGCCGGAACCATGGGTATGCACCACCACATCTGGCTAATTTATTTATTTATTATAGAAACGGAGTCTTGCCAAGTTGCACAGGCTGGTCTTGAACCCTTGGTCGAAGGCAATCCTTTTACCTCTGCCTCCCAAAGTGCTGGGATTATAGGTGTGAGCCATTACTCCCAGCTGATAATTTAACTTTAATCTCACACTTTCACTTCCGCATTTATGTAATTTTGATGTGAACATTTTCATTTGTTTTTAGTATTTTTATTCCTTAACAATCGATTGTAGCTACAATTGTTTTTAATAGTTTTGTCTTTTAACTACAATTGTAAGGATAAAATTGCTCTATAGTGTACCCATTCAGTATTAGAGACTCTGGGTATAATTATGAATTATTTATACCATTGAGCTTTTTTTTTTTTTTTTTTGAGTTGGAGTCTCACTCTGTTACCCAGACTGGAGTGCAGTGGCCGCTCCCGGCCACCGCAGCCTCGACCTGCTGGGCTCCGGTGATCCTTTCGCCTCAGCCTTCCAAGTAGCCGGAATTACAGGCACGCGCTACCACGCCCGGCTGATTTTTTGATTTATTGTAGAGATGAGGTCTCGCTGCCCAGGCAAGTCTTGAACCCGCGGGCTCAGGCAATCCACTCACCTCAGCCTCCCAAAGGCGTGGGATTACAGGCTGAGCCACCGAGCCCGGCTTTGAGCTTTTTACTTATATGTTTTTTGTTATTAATTAGTAGCCTTTCATTTCAGTTTAAAGAAATTCCTTTAGCAATGCTTATGAAGCAGGCCTAGTGTGATACACTTCCGTTTGTCTGGGCAACTTAAAACTCTCCCTCATTTCTTAAGTACAGCTGTGCTGAGTAAAGTATTCTTGGTTGGAAGTTTTTTCTCTAGCTCTTTGAATAAATCATCCCATTCTCTCCTGGCCTGCAGGGTTTCTGTTGAGAAATCTGCTGAAAGCAGTACTGGTGTTCTTTTGAATGTGACCTTTTTTATATCTTGCTGGTTTCAGCATTCTTTCTTTGTCTGTGATTTTTGATAAATTGATTATGATGTGTCTTGATGATTTCCTCTTTGTGTTGAATATGTTTGGAGACTTCTGAGCTTTCTGTATTTAGATGTCGTTGTATTTCCCCAGATCTGGTACATATTCAGCCATTACTTTCTTAAATATGTGTTGATAAAGCCAAACTCTATAAAATATTTAAAGAAGTTTATTCTGAGCCAAATTTAGTGACCACAGCCCAGGGTCCTACCTGAAGATGTTGTGAGAACATGTGTACAAGGTGGTTGAGCTACAGCTTGGCTTTATGCATTTTAAGCACACAGAAGTAATAGTCAAAACAAAAATTAATACATGTAATATATACGATGGATTGGCCCAGAAAGTCAGAACATCTCTGAGAAAGGGATTACAGGTCACAGGTGCATTCAAAGATTTTCTGATTAGCAATTGGTTTAAAGAGTTAAACTTTGTCTGAGAATTTGAAGTCATTCGAAATAAATGCTTAGTTAAGGAAGGTTGTGGAAGTGCATGTTCTTGTTTTGCAGATAAAGTCAATAAATAACAGGCTTTAGAGATAATAAATGGTAAATGTCTCCTTTCTGACTCTGAAAGGTGTCAGACTCTCAGTTAAATCTCTTCATGATATGAAAAGCTCTAGAAAGGAGACCCTCTACAGATGCAAATTTCTCCTAGAGACAGCTTTGCAGGGCCATTTCAAAATACGTCAAAAATATATTTTTGGGAAAACATTTTTATTTCCTTTAGGTCAATCTGTCATGTGATGCTATACCAGAGCCAGGGATGAATTTGGTATCTTATTTCCACAGAGCCTGTTTTGTCAGTCTTATCGTCTTTATTTTAATATTAATGTTAATTAATATTTTAATATTAATATTAATATTCAGGTACCAGGTGTACCTGAACTCCAAAAGGGAGGAGGTAGAATAAGGTGTGTCCAGCCCTATTTCCCATCATTGCCTGGAATTTAGTTTTTAGTTTTTCAGGTTTTCTTTGGCCCAGAGGGGGTCCATTTAGTTGGCTGGGGGGCTTAGAATTTTATTTTTGATTGACACTTACTCTTTCCACCTTTTTCTTTCTCTTCTTCTTCTCCTCAAACTCCTGCTATGTCAAAGCGAGTTTTTGCTCTCCTAATTCCCATTGCCTTCATTCTTTTTCTTTTTGATCCTCAGACAGGATAATTTCAAATGACCTATCTTTGAGCTCACTGCTTCTCTCTTCTGCTTGGTCAGGTTAACTGTTGAGGATTTCTCCTGAATTTTTCAGTTCAGTTATTGTATTCTTTTTCTCTGGGATTTCTATTTGATTTTAATTCATTGTCTCTAGTTCTTTGTCAAATTTCTAATTTTGTTCATGTATTGGTTCCAAGTTTTACTTAATTTAATTGGCGCTCCCTGAACATCTTTAAAAGGATTTTCCTGAATTCTTTGTCAGTCTATAGATAACCTTATCTTCCACATTTATTACTCTCGAGCTTTAAAATATTTTCTTTTGGTAGTGTTGTATTTCTCTGAGTTTTCATAATTCTTCTGTCCTTGCATTGGTGCCTTTGGATTTGAGGAGACAGCCATCTATTCCAGGCTTTGTAAGTGTGATTTGGTAGTGAGAGACATTTACACTTTGGTGAGAAGGGGATTCTAGGTGGGCCAGCTTACAACAACCCTGAACAGGCAGACTTGGTGTCAGGTTCTCCAGTTGTGCTCTGCGGTTGAATTGTATTGCTAACTGGGCTCCACAATCATTTCTGAACGGGCAGGATTATGGGTTATCTTCTCTGACTGAGTGGTACTGTTGTTTGGAATCTGTAGTTGAGCAGACCTATGTGCTGAGCTCCAAGACTAGCTGAAGTCTCCGGGGTTGCTACTTAACGACACAGGGTGTGCACGGCCAGAGGCTATGCTCCACAGATATGTGTGGACTTGGGCTTGCCTTCTGGCCTAGGGCAGGCTTGAACAGATGACAGAAGATGAGTGGAGTTCCTGCTCAGCTGCTGGTGCTGAGTAGGGCCTGATTTACCCTGCACAGTTAAGTGTCGGCTTGCTCTTGCCTTATAGCCTGGGAAGGCCTTAGAGAATACCAGGGCTATGCAGGAAATCTGGGTAGGGATGCTAGCCTGGCAGACCTGTGGACTTTGCTTCCTTCGGTGCTGTTGACTAGTTTTT
>NW_007150735.1:0-749 GCF_000164805.1 Carlito syrichta | reverse complement strand
TGCTAGCCTGGCAGACCTGTGGACTTTGCTTCCTTCGGTGCTGTTGACTAGTTTTTCTCACAAGGTATTTCCATTGACCAGAATGCATAGAAACTTTCAAGACCTAAATGCTGGTCTCTGAGCCCCACGCTTATTCTTTGTTTATAGCTGACCCCCAGTAGTCTAGTTCTTCTGGTACTTTCAATATTTCTTGTGGAAAAAGACAAGCGTGAGCCTCCTGTGAAGTGTCCTAGAATGGTCAGGGACACTGTAAAGTGAAAAAACTGAGTTGAAGTTGGGCATTCAGCTGTCTGACCATTCTAGGACACTAGTGGAATTCAGTGTGTGTGTGCTGTGCCAGCTTTGGGAAAGGGTGGCATGGTCAAAACTAACTGTTCCTCTTATTCTTCAAGCACAGGTTTTCTTAGTTCTGCAGTCCAAGTGAATGTCTCAGTCTCACTCCCGAGTTCTGAGAAATTCACAAGAATATTCTTGCCTGTGGATAGTTGCTAGTTAGATTTCTGTGTGTGGGGGGAGTGGATCTAGAGGATGTCTCTTCTACCATCTTGTGTTGTCATTCTCGGGAATAATTTTAGATTTATAGTCGAGTTGCCAAGATAGTAGAGTTCCTATATACTCTTCACACAGTTTCTTCTGATGTTAACATCTTATGTTACCATGGTACATTTATCAAAAATAAGAAATTAACATTGTTCCATATGATCACTAAACTGTAGAGTATATTCTACCAGTTTTTCTACTGTTTTTCT
>NW_007150734.1:0-913 GCF_000164805.1 Carlito syrichta | reverse complement strand
TGCTTTTACAAATGGAATCCAAAAGAGAAAGAGAAAAATTGATGGTGTATAAGATAAATATATCTATGGGAATTCATTCTTGAATAAAATAATTTCTTTATGATGTATTCTTTCCATGAATATATTCTTCTCATTAATAAATGCTTAATGCCAATGGTTAATATTTCCTGTAGCTGCCTTCAAGATTTTGCTCTTTGTCTGTGGTTTTCAGCTATTTGAATACATTACATATCAGTTTTATCAGAGTCCTCTACAGGGGTCACTGGGCACAGGTGGCACAGACAATGCATGAATTAAGAATCTACTCTTGAATAACATATTTTACATCTATATTATGGGTATGTTAATAAATGTAAATAATTTCTTGTGAATAAATTTTGATGAGTGAAAATGCAGTCATGAATATTCTTCCTATTCAAAAAATATATTCTTATGAATATATTAATCTCTCCCTCTCTCTTGCTTTTGGTGTCCAGAGGTAACATCAGAGACCAGAAGAGAGACTTAAAAGTGTTCCTTAAAAAGTCAAAATACCGCGGGTTCAAGACCCACCTGGGCAATTTGGTGAGACCTCATTTCTACAATAAATCAAAAAATTAACCGGGTGTGGTAGCGCACGCCTGTAGTTCCAGTTACTTGGAATGCTGAGGCAGAAGGATCACTGGAACCCAGCAGGTCGAGGCTTCAGTGGCCGGAGTGTGCCTCTGCACTACAGTCTGGGCAACAGAGTGAGACTCCAACTCAAAAAAAAAAAAGTCAAAATACAATATGACCTACTAAAAATAAAATGTCCTTTAAAATTTCAAAAGAAAATCTAATCTATTAAAATGGAAAAAATGAAACAAGCAATGTTGTACATTGGGTTGTTTGATGAATTAGTGTGAACCTTCAGCTCTCAGCTGAACTTTCCTAG
>NW_007150733.1:0-360 GCF_000164805.1 Carlito syrichta | reverse complement strand
AATGATCTATTACCATTTCACAGATAATGAAATTGTGTCTCCAGAGAGATGAAGTCATTTATGATTCAGTGTCACAGGACTTGAAAATGATGTGTCAGCTCAAAAAAATGCCTAATTACTCGGCGTGACCTCTGATGTGTATTTTGAATGCCGTTGTTCTGTTACTCATTTTTCCTTTTGATCTTTCTTCTTTCAATGGGGATTATGATTATCAGTCCCTGCTCCCTCTGCTTCTGACCTAGAGCACAGAGCCTGAAGCCTGGGGGGACAAGTGCTCCCTTATGCAGACTGCAGCAGACCACCCTCCAGAACATCTTGCATCATATACAAAAATTAACTCAGTAGATCAGAGATGTAAGT
>NW_007150732.1:0-738 GCF_000164805.1 Carlito syrichta | reverse complement strand
TTTACACAGACACACTTCACCTCTCTTTTGCCATGCCTTGAAAAGATTTGGGAGATCCATGGTGTAGATTGTCTACATTAGATAGAAGCAGCTGGACCCCACTGGGTCATAATTTGGTGGGAAACTGTCCAAGAAATATGTTCATGCCACACTGGACTTTGTCGTCATGGGAAGTAAGATTTAGTAAGATGGAATTAATCCAATGAGGTCTCAAAATTTATCTATTCCATTTTGTGTTAGCATAGCTATCGTTGTCTAAGAGGGTCTGTATCTAGAAGGAGCAAACAACATAAGAAGAATAGGCAATCACTGAAGAGTAAACATAAATTATCACTCACCATGTGAATAGATTTTAAACTTTACTTAGAATCAGGGTATTGCAGTTTGAACCAGTAAAATATGATTTAAAAATAAATTAAATTTAAAATTTTCAAAAATTAAAGTAGGTGTATGGAGTGGTCAAAATGATCCATTTATCCATGGCAAACAATAGTTACAAATGCATCAGAAAACAACTTGTAGAATATGTTGTGACAAACAGTATTTCAGGAAAAATTATCAATGTATTTGTGTCACTTGAGTTCTTTCCACTTGGCTTCTTATCTTCTTTTTAGTTTTCGTCAGGGACAATTCAATACTCGGTGTATTTTTACCAGTTTAAAGATACTCTTCTTATCTTTCAAAACTATGGTCAATACAAGTAATGTATAATTCAGTAACTTTATTTTGAATGTACTC
>NW_007150731.1:0-7759 GCF_000164805.1 Carlito syrichta | reverse complement strand
AGAGACGGGGAGATGGGGCTTCATTTTGCCCAGGAGAAGAGAAGTAGTGACTTTTGAGAAGAAAGGAAGAGGGGAAGAGATTCTGGATTTCCGAAGAGCCTTTAGGGGCAGAGGGGGCAGGCTTATTCTGATTGGCACATATTGTTGGCCTGGGGCAGATTTCAGCAGAGTACCAGGGAGCGCTTTCCTACCATAGGAGACACTAGTCAATGCGATAGATCTCCAGGCTGCCCATCCCTAGGGTAGACCCCAGTGACACTCAAGACAGATGCTATGCGAGAGGTGGGTGGGAGAGAAATGAGACTGCATCTGTGCTAAAATTCTCTGCAATATTCTAAGCCCAATGCATTTCTTGGTTCTGGAATTTGGGGCATTTTGGAGTTTAGGCCCCTATAAAGATAGAAATTGCCAGACTGAGGGCAGCAAGAGAAAGGGAGAAGACACCCCTGCCAATGGGGGGTATCTTTTAATCCCTCACCAGAATCATTCCAAGGTATCCCAGAATTCAGGTGACAGCAAGGCTGTGGTCCCACCATGGACAAGATCGGTGCAGTCAAGGACTGACAGAAGACTGGGCATTTGGCCAATGTGACCATTTCAGAAAGGTCACTCTAGTCACCACTGGATGTAGGCAAGGATGGGTGGTGCACTCCCGGTGGTGGGAAAGCCAGCTGAGATACTACTGCAATGGTCCTGATGAGGAGAATCACAGCCCAGTAAAGTTTAGTTAAAACTGAGCCTTCGGAATAGTGAACAGACTTGGATGGACTAGAACTGTATTGTGTCAGGCAAGCTAAGTTTGAGATGCTTGTGCAATAATCAATGAAAATGTCTCAAACTGTGGAAATGCAAGTGGGAAAAGTGATGGATTTTAGAGTCACCAGTGAGTCAGCCAGCATCGAGACTGCGAGTCTCTGTGAGGTTCCCAGGGACACAGTGGAAAATGAGGGGCCCATGGGCAGAGCATTGGGTGACAGCAATGATGAGGAAAAGCCCCGAGAACATCTCAGAGACAGGAAACGGGAAGTTTTGGAAAAGAACCGGAAAGGGTGATGCCCCAGATGTTGGTCCTGAAATGACTGATTTGAACTGAATGGGCTTTGGACAAAAGGGAAAAGCAAGCCAGGCTCGGTGGCTCAGCCTGAAATCCCGCGCCTTTGGGAGGCTGAAGTGGGTGGATTGCCTGAGCCTGCGGGTTCGAGACCCGCCTGGGCAGCGAGACCTCATCTCTACAATAAATCAAAAAAATCAGCCGGGCGTGGTAGCACATGCCTGTAATTCCGGCTACTCGGAAGGCTGAGGCAGAAGGATCGCCGGAGCCCAGCAGGTCGAGGCTACGGTGGCCAGAAGCGGCCACTGCACTCCAGTCTGGGCGACAGAGTGAGACTCCAACTCAAAAAAAAAAAAAAAGGGAAAAGCATATGTGTCCTGAAAGAGCGCAAACAGGGTGTGACCAAGGACATCGGGGACTAGAGAGCATGCAGGCCACCAGGATTCACTGAGGCCTTAACCTTGAAGGCAAGGACTTGAGCTTAGGTTGATAGATGATACAAAGCCACGGAGGGTTCAGAAAGCAGAGAGATGGGTAAGGATGGTCCCTTGAGTTGAGCCTACCAGGGTATACGGGACAGGTGGAAGGATCAGAGGTGTGGAGACCAGTTATATCTGTCATATCTGTCCCTGGGACAAAGGGAATGAAGATGGCTGCCATATTTGTGGCCCTGGACTCTGTGGTAGTGCAGACCCAAGACTTGGTTCATATTCTGTGCCATCTCATGTCACTCACAGCTAGTCTCCCCCCAGACACACGCTCATTCTGGCTCTTAAAAAGGGTAGAGGCTAGGCAAAGTGGCTCATACTTATAATCCCTGCACTTTGGGAGTCTGAGACATGAGGATCACTTGAGCCCAGGAACTTGACCAGCCTGGGTAACATAGCGAGACCTCATCTCTACAAAAAAAAAAATTTTTTTTAATTAACCTGTAGTCTCAGCTACTCAGAAGGCTGAGGCAGAAGGATTGCCTGAGCCCATGAGGACAAGGCCGTGGTGAGCCATGATCATGCCACTACATACCAGCCTGGGCAACAGAGTAAGATTCCAGCTCAAAGGACGGGGCGTGGGCAGAGGTGAAGGGGAGCTAATGAGACGGCCACAGTGCAATTGTAGACTACCTGCCTGTCCTCCTCAGGGCCAGCATGGCCTGTCTCTAGGAAACCTGGACATCAGCTCTTTGCGGTTCTTGCTCTGGTTGAAATAGTTGTGAGGCTGGCAAAGGGAAACTGGAACTGCATCCACACACCCCACCTCTACCAGTGCTAGTCTTAAGAGCAGAAGGCCCGCCAAGACCTCCCGATCCAACCTCCTTCTTAGTGCCAGGGTCACAGATGATGGGACTGGAGACAGAGGCATGGAAACCCAGTCTGCACACTGCAGATAGAGTGGGTCATCAAAAGCTGAGATCCACTGGGCCACCATCTTCTCTCTGGAGCCAGAGACTGAGTGGGGGGGGGACCTAGAATATCCCCTTATTGTGCAGAATGGGAGAGTCATCACCCTCTCAGCAAAGCCTCTGCTGATATAAACTCCATCCCCCACACAGTGGCCAGTTTGATTCCAGTGGCAGAGATGGGTCCTTTGCTCCATGACGTCACTGAATGCGTGATGAGGGCACACTGTCTGCTCTTGTCCCCAGGGTTGCTGACAATGGCACCGGCCTGATGCTGGCCAGGTAAGGACAACTGTCATGTCACTGTGTGTGGCCCTCTGTGGGAGCTGGTCTCTGGACATCTCATCTCACATGTCTTCTTTTTGCAGCAGTGGAAACTTCCCATATGATGACTGTTCCAAGCAGGAGATAAAGAACGGCTTGTTTGTTGGTGAGAGCAGCAACGTGCGGACAGAAATGATGGACAACAGGATCTGGGGCCTGGGCGGCCTGGACCACAGCGGAAGGACCCTCCCCATCGGCCAGTAGGTTTGCAGCCACGGGAGCTCCTTGCTCCGTGTGGCTTGGCTTAAGCGGTGGCAGTGGAAGGGAGGAAGCTGGTGGGTGGCTTCTACCTGTTGACTGTGAATTCCTCTGTCCTCCACCAGCCAGAGAAGTCGCTGAGGTGACAGACCAGCAGTTGAAGGGTGGCATCTGGAATGAGGGAGAGAAGTCAAAAAGCAGTGTTGAGAATGAGCCAACAGTTGACATGGCCATCAAAACGCATCGTGTTGTCCAGGTTACGTTGGTGGGAATTTAGCATCCAGGGCCAGGGATTGGAGTCCTGTTCTCCACCTGCACATTCACCTGGAGTGTTTCAGCCAGGTCTGAGATGGGAGAATGAGAGAGTCAGGCCAAAGCACGCTTCAGGGAGAATAACCAGACGGATGAAAAACCTGAAGCCATGTGACATGCAGATCTTCTTCTTCTTTTTTTTATTTGAGTCAGGGTCTCACTCTGCTACCCAGACTGGAGTGCAGTGGCATGATCATACCTCGTCACAGCCTCAGACTCCTGGGCTCCAGTGATCCTTCTGCCTCAGCTTCTGAAGTAGTTGGGACTACAGGCATGTGCCACCATGCCCAGCTAATTTTTCAATTATTAGTATTATTTTTTTGTAGAGATGTGTCCTTGCTATGTTGCCCAGGCTGTCTCAAATTCCTGGGCTCAAGTGATCCTACTGCCTCAGCCTCCCAATGTGCTGGCATTATAGGTGTGAGCTAAAGCCCAGATTGGGATCTTCATTCAGGAGATGGGATCATTGATGGGGGGATAACGTGGCTATCACACATTCTCAGAGCTGCCATGTGCATATGAGACTAGATTTATTCCACATGGGCCCTGTGGGCTGGGATTGGTCTAGTGCAGGAAGGATTTTTCCAACAGTCAGATTTGCTCACCAACAAAAAAGTAGGGCTGTCCTGAGAAGTTTTGGGCTCTGTTACTGGAGGAATTCGAACAGAGGATGGATGTTGGATGACATAACCAGTGGCTGGAGAGTGAGTGGGTGACCTGGAGAGTTAGTTAGCTAAGAGAGAAAATAAGGCTGGGCTTGGCTCATGCCTGTAATCCCAGCACTTTGGGAGGTCAAGGCAGGAGGACCCCTGGGAGTTCGAGGCCAGCCTCAGCAACATAGTGAGACCATGTCCCTACAAAAAAATTATAATTAAAAAAGAATTAATAGATTGTCAATTCCTCAGAATGCCACAGCCTGAGGCAGCAGTGAGGATGCCTCTTCCCTTCTGCTGGTGTTTCTACTCAGCTGTGAATTCAGCCCAGAGAGCAAGACTCTGAGCCTGCCAGCAGTATGGTGGTCCCTGAGCTCCGAGTGATAACTGCCCCCTCCTCAGCTACCTTCTCTTTCTCTAGGAAGATATGATTTCTGCCACCAGAGTCAGGAAATGAAATACTCACAGACCTAAAACTTCCAACCCAAGTTCATATGCATCTTTGAAAAGATTTTGCAAAGGCAGAAGCATGGTCTCCTTCAGCACAGGCTGTCAGGAAATCCTTGCTTCTGTCTAACCTGAGTGATGTAGCAGTCCCTTCTGCATTTTTGGGTAGCGCGGGTTTCACTCTGTCATCCAGACTGGAGTGAGGTGGTGCAATCACCATTCACTGCAGCCTCAACCTCCTGGGCTAAGGCAATCTTCCAAGTAGCTAGGAGTACGGGCACACACCACCATGCCCAGTTGTTTTTGTTGTTGTTTCTAGACACAGTCTTGCTATGTTGCTCAGGCTGGTCTTGAACTCCTGGGCTTGAGGGATGTACCCATCTGGGCCTCCCAAAGTGCTGGCATTACAGGCATGAACCACCACACCCAGCCCCTTCTGTCATTTTTATGAGTGACTTGGTCTGCATATTTGGGGTTTCTTTGCACCATCAGCATCCCAGGGCCAGAATATTCTGATGACTTCCAGGGTGCCCGTGTTTATGGAAGCCTGAGTCTCTGTGGGACTCAGGAAGTTCCCTTAAACTGCGTCTGCAAGCAGAACTTAGGACAGTGCGGTCACAGTCACAGTTGCTCCATGCTGTACAGAACTGGGTTGGGATCTGAAGGTAACATAAGCACATGACTTATCTATAGTGCTAGTAAGAATGGGCTGTCCTTAAAATATCTTTTAGGGAAAATGCATGGAGCCATCCTATGAGAGTCCAGATTCAAGTCCATGGTATTAGTTGGCTATAAATGTAAAAATATGGAGAGGCATAATCCCAACTGCTTGAGAGACGGCAGTGGGAGGATGGATTCGCACCAGGAGTTTTGAGACCAACCTGGCAACAACACAGTGAGACCCTGTCTCTTCAAAAAAAAAAATTAAAAATGAGCAAGGAGTGGTAGCCTGCACCTGTAGTTCCAGCTACTCAGGAGGCTGAGGCAAGAGGATTTCTTGAACCCAGGAGTTGGAGGCTACAATGAGCCAAATTCTTGGGCTCAAGGGATCCTACCGCCAATGCACTCCAGCCTGGGCAACAGAATGAGACCTTGTCTCTAAAAATGGAAATCTGGAAATGCAAGGCATCACTGGTGTCCACTGACTGGTGTGGCTGGGGACCTCCTCAAGGAACCATATGGGAATGGAGGACACCCCAGGGCTGAAGATCAGGGACAGCTGGAGCATGGGCAGGTCCTGGCTCTGCTTTCTTTTCTCTCCTTCTGCCCGTTCTTCCTTGTGTTCACTGTGGAAGAGAATGAGCCTGACCCAGCGGTGGAGAGCACAGGCATGAATGTTGGGCTTTGAGATGAGTAAGCCTAGACTTGGGGCCTGGCCCAGGAAGAGACGCCAGGAGACCCAGCCAGCCCCTCACTGGCCTCTGCCCCCCACACCCTGCTCAGGAGTCAGAAGCGTCTCTGAGCAGCCGACCCTACACAGCCAGGGCACAATTCCCCAGCCACCAGCCCTTGTCCAGTCCCTCCTGCCTCCGTCCCAGGCCTGCTGCCTCTCCCCCCGGCCCCCCGCCTTCTGGGTGTCCGGGCCTTCCTGGGCTTCTCCGTGATTCCACAGCCACACCTTCCCAGTGGGGCCACTCTCTTCTAGGGACACCCAAACACATGCATGATGGTGATTTTTACTTTTTATCTCTTTCCGGTCTAGGTCCTTCTTGTCACCTCTGTTACTCAGACCCAGCACACTGCCAAGCAACTGACTCAGCGAGGAGAGACTCAGCTGGGTCTTAATCAGATTAAATTGTTACAGCAACTAAAAGTAGAGTGATAGTGACTAACAACTCTCCCCTCCAAGGGACACGGTATTGGCTTCTCCAGTCATATTTACGGTATTTGCTCAATGACTCTTCCTATGATAGAAGAATTGGGGGAAATGTTGGAACAGGAGAGCATCCCTCAACCCCAAACCTGCACTAGATAGATGTTCAGGCATCTGTCCATCCATCCTTCCAATCGTGCATCCAGCAGTCATTCATTGACACTTACTGTATCCACACATGCTTTCTCAGCAAATTAATTAATGACTTGATAATGACCTGGGGTGGGGCAGTTGCTAGAGGCGGGAACTCGGAGTGGTTTTACCCAGAAGTCTCTGCTGCCATCCTCCTCAGAAGAGGGAAATCACATGGCGCTCAGACTGACATCCTACTTCCATAACTCCAAAGGAATTTTCTGATCAGAGAAATTCCGTTCTATGATGGCCCCATCAACATCCAGAACTGCACTTTCTGAAGGTTTGTGTCCCTGGAGGGCCGGCACACCAGCGCCCTGGCCTTCCGCCTTAACAACGCCTGGCAGAGCTGCCCCCACCACAACGTGACCAACGTTGCCTCTGAGGACGTGCCGGTGAGTGAGGCACCAGGGCAGACTCCCGGCAAACCCAGACTTTGGATGGTGATGCCCAAGTCCCCCGGGGCCCGGAGTGTGAGTGATTGCCATGACCGCAGGGGTTGAAAAGCCTCTTCCAAGTGGGCTGGGCCGTGTCCCGGTGTGCTCCGCATCCAAAGTGGAAAAGTACAAGCGTAGGTTGTCCCACAGGTCAAATCTGGGTAAATGCCTGCCCCTGCCCTGCTCAGAGCCCAGCCGAGATGTAAGAGGAAGCTGATGCAGAACCCCGGGCTCTGGGGCTGCCCCTCTGGGTGTCTCGGCTGTGATACATTGAGTCTTGTGGCACAAATCACTGAACAAGCCCGGCAGTTTCCAAAGCAAGTCTTTGCCGAGATGGTCTGTTTAATTTCACCCTGAGTGGATTCTCAACGGGGCCTTCTTGCCATCGCCAGAGCCGGCTAGGGAGGAGCTGAGGGAAGGAGGCCGCCCATGAGGCCAGGAAGGTCTCGGCCTCCCGTGCTTTTCCTTCGGGGTGTGGATTCCCAGGCCTTTTCTTCCTCCTCCTCCTGCCTTTGGCCTGTCTGCCCAGTTACTGGCCGGCAGAGGGAAAAGATGGAAACCTAAAATTACTTAATTCATTTATTCCAGCCACTGAGGGCTGAGAGGGGTCAGTCACGGAAATCTCTGGGGGCTCATGCTGCAAGACTGTCTTCCTGAAACACGTCACACACTCAAATTTCCTCACACACAAATACCTCCTACATATGTGCATGGTATATATGACGGCTTCGCTTTCCCTTCACCACCTTCTGGCCCAGCCTAACTTTCCTGGGCTCTGTTTAGATTACTTCCAGAGTGTTCTTCGGAGAGCCTGGGCCCTGGTTCAACCAACTGGACGTGGATGGGGATAAGACATCCATGTTCCATGATGTTGGTGACTCCATGTCTGAGTACCCTGGCTCCTACCTCACCAAGGATGACAACTGGCTGGTCTGG
>NW_007150730.1:0-716 GCF_000164805.1 Carlito syrichta | reverse complement strand
CATGGTATATATGACGGCTTCGCTTTCCCTTCACCACCTTCTGGCCCAGCCTAACTTTCCTGGGCTCTGTTTAGATTACTTCCAGAGTGTTCTTTGGAGAGCCTGGGCCCTGGTTCAACCAACTGGACGTGGATGGGGATAAGACATCCATGTTCCATGATGTTGGTGACTCCATTTTGTGAGTACCCTGGCTCCTACCTCACCAAGGATGACAACTGGCTGGTCTGGCACCCAGACTGCATCAACGTTCCAGACCAGAGAGGGGTCATCTGCAGTGGACGCTATGCACAGGTGGGGACGCCTCTCTGGGGGCCAGTCACTCACTCACTCATTGCAACAAGCATTCAGTGAGTGCCTACTGTATGCTTGGCTCAGACAGGCCAGAAAGATACAGAATTCTTTCTTCTTTCTTTTTATATTTCCCCCTTTGTCCTATAGGAGTCTTACAAAGTCAGTCAAAACACTTGGTAAGCAAAATGCTTAGAAAAAAAAACCCTTGGCGTCTTATGCCTATAATCCCAGCACTTCAGGAGGCCAAGGTGGGAGGATCACTGGAGTCCAGGAGTTTCAGACCAGCCTGGGCAATGTAGCAGGACCCTGTCTACAAAAAGTAAAAAAATTAACCAGGTGCAGTAATGTAGTCCTAGCTACTCAGAAGCCTGAGGTGCAAGGATTGCTTGAGCCCAGGAGTTCAAGGCTGTAATGAGCTATACTTG
>NW_007150729.1:0-2589 GCF_000164805.1 Carlito syrichta | reverse complement strand
TTTGGTTTCATTGTGTAAGTGTGAAGAATGTCAATGTAAGCTTATTGTTCTATTATAAGCTTCTGAGTAAGGATGCCACGTTTTATTCCAAGGTTGCTGCTTGACCCCCAAAATCCCCAAAGATTGAAATCCAATGCATATGACAATCTGAAACAAAATGGAGAAGAGAAGGCCCCAGATGTAAGACCTGGAGTGATCTTTGTGCCATGAGTTCCTTCCAGGCAAGAGTTAAACTCACTTTAAATACCAGTACCAAAATGATTGCCAGTTCAATGAAGAGAAACTGGAAGTCTTCTACGTCACTTAAGGTATAATACAAGTGAGTAACACTGAAGTACTGGATGATGCTCTACAATGCCATAGATTTAAACACACAGAAGGAAGTTATTAAAGCAACATGGCCGTCCCTGATAAGGTTTGGCACGCAAGAAATACTAGAAATTTTAGAGGTAAGGGGAGATGCCACTGAAGCCTCAAGATCTGATAATGAAATGCCTCCATGTGCCCTCTTCAAAGCACCACAATCATTTGCACCACCACCACGCATTCCAACAAAGTAATCAATCTTTTGTAATGCTTCTTCCAACTGGGTCTTCTGATCAGGTGGCATAAGAGCAAACACAGTGTCATGAAACATCACCTTAGAAACAAGGCCTTGAAAATGCTCTAGTATCATTGAAAATGATTTTCCATTCATTGCAAAATGATAACGAGTCACCTGTAGGTCCTCTAAACTATCACGTCCAATTTAGTGGAAATAGCCTCTGAGTCGATTGCTGATGAGTTACTGTATTGTGTTAGGGAGTCTGCATAATTTATCTTGGCAAATTTCCCATACTTTGGAGGTAATGCCTCAACAATAATAACTTTATCCTGAAGTACACTCATCCCACAATCTCTGGCCACAGAGACCGCAGTCAACATGCTGTCACCTGTGAACATGACAGTGCGAATATTGGCTTTATCCAAATCTTTGAGTACTGCAGGGTTTTTTTGCTTTAATTTGTTCTGCATTTCAATTAATCTCATAAAATCCATGTTGTTTTCAGTGCCATCTCTGCTAATATTCTGTACTTTATGCCATGTCAGTTTTGACTCCAATTTTCTGTGTGCAAGAGCAATCACATGAAAGCCCTGTTTAGTGAAGTCTTCCAAAATCTTTTGAAATCAACAGAGACCATTTCAGGTTTACAAAGACTGGCAATCACCTCTGGTGCTCTTTCATGTAGGCGTCTGTATTCTTATCTCCTAGCACCCTGGCAAAGCAGAAGAGAATGGGAACTGGTGAACAATTCCTATCTCATAAAAAGCTGGAAGTTCAAACAGCTCCATTTCTTGGTTTCCTGCAGGAGTAGACTCAGGAAGCAGTTTTTTGGGAGGATGAACCACCGTGGGCATCATTCGATGATGAAGTACTGTTTCTTCTTCAACTGCTTCTTCCAGAATCCATCCAATGGCTTCAAACAGTTTCAAATCAAGTGGGTCACCAGAAAGCCCCACTCCTTCAATTTTTGTAAGTGAATGACAAGTAGCCATACATGCAACAAACTTGGACTTGGCCAACATCTCATTGCAAATGTTTTCTTCTGGTAAAAGAAATTGTGTTTTTTCCACTTGTTGAATCCTCCAAAGTTCGAAATCATCTTCAGGAAGAGTTCCGGTCTTATCAAAGCAAACAAGATTCAACTGTCCACAGATAACTATCCTCTGGGGACTAATACAGAAAATACCCCCTTTTTTTCAGTCTTCTCTGAGCGTACACAATGCCAGCAGTCATTGCAGTAGGAAGTGCAGGTGGTACAATAATTGTAATGAAAGCAAGAGACTCAATAATTATTACCCCAACTTCTACCTCATTTAAAATGTTATAGATAATAATGTAGATAAACCCATGCCTGCCATTGTCACCAACAGAAGAAACAAGTGGGCCTCTCTGTTGAATTTAAAATTGGTTGGTTTGGAATACAATATGGAAGAACAAGCTGTGCATTGAAAGTACTAAATCCTGTTCTAACTACTATGACTTTGATGTGTTCTCTGGTGTAGAAACAAATCTGAAGGCACAACGCAGTTGCCATTAATAAGTACGCATCACAAGGCATTATAGTCCCTTTTAATGGGATTACCATGATATCTCCGGGGACAAGATCAACAAGATCTCTTCTAATTCTTCGTTACTCTACAAACTGAAACTCTCACAGTACTGTAAGCTGCCACCATATGATGTAACACAAAGTATTGCTTTCTAATGGTATATAGTGAATTTACTACTGATACTATAGACATAATCACAATAGCAAGAGCATAGTAATAGTATTCACCAGTGCTCCAGTATAACACCGAACAACTAGAAAATGTAAAATAGGTTAAGAACCTCTTGATTTGATTTTATTTTTTGAGGTGGAGTCTCACTCTGCCACCCAGGTTGGAGTGAAGGGGCACACTCATGCCACCCAGGCATGGACCAGCTGGTCTCAGGCAATCCTTTCATCTCAGCCTTACAAGTAGCCGGAACTACATGCGCGCACTACCATGCCCGGCTGATTTTTTACTTATGGTGGAGACGAGGTTTCGCCAAGTTGCCCGGGG
>NW_007150728.1:0-6088 GCF_000164805.1 Carlito syrichta | reverse complement strand
CAAGACAATACCCTGAGAGCAATGAACAGGTTACTCGCAAAGATAGATCATTGAGCTAGATCTAGTAGCCTGAGTCACACCCTCCACAGCAGTGAGGAAAAAAACGCTATCTTTTTCCTTGCACAGAATATCAAAAAACAATGCTGATGAGAAGCAGCAAAAATAAATAAATAAATAACATACAAGGAACATTACAGTCAGCAGGAAACATTACAATCTAATCAACAAGTCTGAGTGATACCTTTTGGGACGTCTTACCTAGGTGAATGTAAACTGGTCACACCTGCCTTGGGACTAAGATCCTGACAGTGGACTCAGAGAGACACAGTCATGGCCTGAGACAGGGAAGAGAGCAGAGTTCGCTGACCCACCTCATATTCATAATCACACACCACTCTAGAGACAGCTTCAAACAGTATGTTTGTATGATAGCTGGTTATAGAAATGATACCTCTCAACCTAATCTAGAGTTCCCATTTAAAGACTAGATCACAACACTGGTACATCATTGGGAGTTTATAATGTTCACCATAGCGTACTCACTACTTTTATCATGGCCCTTGTAGTGTTTTCATCCCTTAATTGAGGACAATTTTCTTTTATAAGATTGGTATGAGTTCAGCACATCCAAAAAAATGGAAGGAGTTGAATAGTATTTACTCCATGACACCTTGGACTTTTGAGAAAGTCTCCTCTCTGGCAGATCCCTCTTGACTCTGTTAAAGTTGGAAGGAAAAAGATTAGTAAAAAGACATGAGACCAGGCGCAGTGGCTAACATCTGTAATCTCAGCCCTCGGAAGGTCAAATCATTTGAACTACCTGAGCCCACAGATTAAGACCAGCCTGGGACATTTGGTGAAACATCAATTCTACAATAAATCAAAAACTGAGCTGGGAATGGTGACAAATGCCTGTAGTTGTAGCTACTTGAAAGGCTGAGGTGGAAGGACTGCCTGAGTTCAGTAGGTTGAGGCTGAGGTAGCCATGAGTGTGCCATTGCACTCCTGTCTCAGTGACAGAGTGATACTCCAACCTTCCACAACTCAAAAATAAACAAATAAAAAGAGCTGAGTTATCTCAAAGGATTAGCTCACTTAGATGGGAGTCAAAAGGGAGTGGTTGCAGAACACAGTGGTGCAAACTTTTTCAAACACAACAGAAAAAAAGATTCTCTTCCTGTTGGGACTTTGGGTAGATACACGGTCTTTCAGAAGCGGAATGGTCTCAGTAAAATCTCAAGATTGCAATTTGAGGAGGAAGGAGAATGGACATCGTGGTGTTGTATCCTCTTGCACAGTCTTGAGGGATGACTTAAAGTGTCAGTGGTTTGCAGTAAAGTGTGAATTTGGTATGCAATGCACATATGGCTATTACTTTATAGGCATTTTGTGAATTCTAAAAACTTTTTCGTTCTAGACGTTTATTCTCCTTAATAGTATGTGAGATGAATCTCTTCTTCGTTTCTTTTTTCATAAAAAAACTAAACTAAAAATATTTTGAGGAACAACAGGTCAAAAGCAAACAGGTATTACACTAAATGATCCGCATAAGAGAAGCAATGTTGACCTTCCATTTGACCAGTAATCCCGTTATTGCGAATATACCCACAGAAGCTCAACTCATTCTACAAAAAAAAATTTGCATATGGATGTTTACTGCAGCACTATTCACAATAGCAAAAACATGGAACCAACTATGCTGCCCATCGAAACTGAACTGGATTTTTTAAAAAGTGATACATATACCCAGTATAATATGCCGCCATAAAGAAGGACTAACATGTGGACTTCACAGCAACTTGGATGGATTTAAAGTCTATAATACTCAGTGATCTATCACAGAAACAAAGAACAGAGTACCTTATGTTCTCACTGATAAGTGGACATTGAACAATTGTCATAATACTAAATGAAAGAGACTGGGAGTAGTGGGAAACTGCCAGGGAAGGGGTGCACACCTCATCAATAAAGTTATCTGCAATATGAACATTTGTATACCAAAACCTGTGTTGTACCCCACATCTTTAAAATTAAAAAATTTAAAAAATAAGGAAAATAAAAAACTGATGAAATGTAAAAAAAGAGAGAGAGAGGCAAACAATGTTTACAACAAATCTTGGATTACACAAGTCCACCTCAGTCTGTAGGTGTAAGTGATTGAATGTATGAGGGTAGAAGAAATGAAAACCTATACAAGACTTATAAATAAAATAGAAAACACTGTGAAGATGGAAATATGGAGGTGGCTGAAAGGATGAAATACAAATATTCAGAAATCTCTGGTTTTCTGTGAATGTGGAGTCTCCAGGTATCCACACCCTCCTAAGAATCTACCATTCCTCAGACTTACCAGGAAAATTATGGGTCTGGGGTTTTCATGTGATCTGCATTTGATAGGTTTCCTATAAGTGAAATGAAACACGGGTCTGTCACATTAAGAAGATCACTCTCCAGCCATGTCCCATCTGCTGCCCACTCCCCAGACTGCAACATAAATCTCCCACTGTGAAAACAGAAAAATTTCAGGGTCAGATTTCAGAAAGCCAGACATCACGACTTGACACAACTGTCTTGGTTAGCTTTGCTGAGCTAGGGAACAAAATCTCCCTGTTCTTGTAGGTTATCCTCACAGGATCACGCATCCTGAGTCTGGGCATCAATCTAACCATTCCCCCCCATAGATCCTAGGCCAGCAGCCCATTAGCTTTCTGGAAGGAAAATGGCAATATTTCCTTTTCCCTCAGCAAGTGCCCAACTTGTTCAGAGTTGAGAAGATGTTTCCATCTTCCATCAGAAAGAGGGGGAAACTGCCGAATCTGAGTGAAAATGAATCTCTGAGGCCTCATGGGAACACTGGTGACTCATGACCACTAAGAGTGACAAGGCTCAAGCTTGTCTCCAGAAACACATCAATAAGGCAAAAAACTACTTAGCTAGAAACAACCTAACTCACAAAACATTGATCATGGAGCTAGGTTTAGTAACCTGGGTCAAATGTTCAAGGAATAGACAAGGAAGCTAATACTTTTTGGCAGGCATAGAGAATCAAAACACAATGCTGAGAAAAACAAACAAACAAACAAACAAACAAAGAAACAAACAAACAAAAAGCCGGACGATGAACAACACAACTGAAAAAGACATTCAAATGCAATCAGTAGGTTTGACAGATACCTTTCAGGGATGTACTACACAAGTGGATGTGAACTAGTTATACCTGTTTAGGGCCTAATATCCAGATGGTAGATTCAGGGTGACACCGTCATGGCCTGAGACTGGAAAGCAAGTAGAGTTCCCCGACCCACCCCATATTCATTGTCACAACTCCTTTACAGTCTGCTTAAAATAAAATTTGTGTATGAGACCTGGTTACAGAAATGTCACCATTCAGTAAAATCCAGAAATTGGGGTCTGAAGACTATAGGGTCTCTACAGGACACTGGAGCTTCATAAAGTTCACCATGAATACTCACAAGTTCCATCATTTGCACAAGTATACTTTTCATCTCTCCATTGAGGAAAGATTAATTTTATAAGCCTGGTATGAGTTCAGTATGTCAAAAATCATAGAAGGACTTGAGTAATTTTTACTCCATGACACCTCAGACAGGTGAGGAACTTTCCCCTCTGGCAGTTCCCTGTTGATCCTGTTAAAGTTAGAAGGTTGAGAGATTAGTAAAAAGACATGATGGACCACATCAGACTAGCTAAGTTATGTGAAGGAGGAAGTAAGTGGTCACAGAACACAATAGTGCAAACACATTCAACACAACAAAAAGAAGATTCTCTTCCTGGTGGGGCATAGTGTGGATACATGGAAATAACCTGTCAGAAGAGAAATTGCACTCAGTCAAATATCAAGTTTACAAACTGAGGAAGAAAGAAAAGGGATATACTATGTTGCTAACTTCTTGAAAGACCAAATTTAGGAATGAATGAGTCAGTGGTCTGCAGCAACATGTGAAAACTGGCATACAAAAGGACACTTGGAAATAGCTTTACAAGCATTAGTGCAATGCAAAAAAATTGGCCTCTTGACGTCTACTCTTCAAAATGTGATATGCTGTGATTAGCTACCTAGATTCTTTTTTCTTGTGAAAAAATTAAAAATAAGTTTCAAAAGAAAAGTCCAAAAGAAAACAAGCATTATACTAAAGGATTCCGAAAAGGAAGCAAAGTGTATAAAAACCTACCCTGACTTTCAGTTTACCTGGGTCAAGCAACTGTGAAGACTGAATGAAACATAGAAAACAACAAAACAACATAGGAACCACAATGAAAACAGGAAACCTGGTAAACAAAAGAATTTGGGTGGACTGAAAGGATGAAACACATTCAGCACACTTTATTTTTCCTGGACATAGCATCTCTGGGTGTCAATACCTCCTAAGAGTGTACCTCTTCCTCAGACTTACCAGGAGAAGGATGTGTCCAGGTGTCTCAGATGTTCTGCATCAGGCAAGTTTCCTACAAGCAGATTCAGACCAGGGTTTGTCACATGAAGCAGATCCCTCTCCAAACACCTCCCCTCCACTGTCTCCTCCCAACACAGCAAAAACAAACTCCCAGTGGGAGACAGGAAAATCTTACGGGTTGTCTTCCAGAAAGCTGGAGGTCATGACTTTAGACAACCAACTTGGTTAGCTTGACTGAGCCAGGGTCACAAAACCTCCCTCTTCTGCTAGGTTATCCTCCCACCGCCATGTGTCCTGAGTCAGGACATGAATCCAATCTTTTTCCCCACAGATTCTGGATCTGCAGACCACCTGCTTACTAGAAGGAAAAGGGCACCATTTCCCTCTCCTTCAGCAAGCACACAGCTTGTTCATAGCTGAGAAGACATTTGCCAGCTGTCACAAGCATGAGGAAGGAAATGGCCCAATGAGAGTGAAAATGGATCACTGTGGCTACCCTGGGAATACTGATAACTCATAGCCACTGAGAGGGATGCGACTCCCTCTAGTGTCCAGAAGCATGTCGATAGGGCTACACACTACTTAGCTATGAACAGGGCTACTCACAAACTAGAGATCTTAAAGACACTGTTCAGTGAAACCTGGGCCCCACTCTGCTAAAAGGGATAGGCAATGAATCTAAGGACGTTTGGCAGGCAGAGAATAACATAATGCCCTGATGACTAAGTGAACAAGGACAATGACAGTACAGAAGGCAAAAGACATGAAACGTGGTATGGAAGGTCTAACTGTCACCTTCTAGCATTGTGCTAAATAAGTGTCAACTGGTCCCATCTGCCTTGGGCCTGACTTCCTGACAGTGGACTCAGGGTGACACAGTCATGGCCTGAGACAAGGAAGAGAGTAGGGATCACTGACATACCCAATATTCATGGTCACATAACACCCTAGAGGCTGATTCAAAAGACACGTGCCTATGATACCTAGGTAGAGAAGTGACACCTGTCAGCCTCCTCTAGACTTCAGGCTCTGAGGACTGTGAGGTCTGCCTGAGACATCATTGAAAGCTTTATCGTGTTTACCAGAGACTACTCACGCATTTCAAAATGAAGCAAGCCGACTTTTCCTCCCTTAATGGAGGACTGAGGATTCCTAAACAGCTGGATACAGGTAGGCTGGTCCAAATACAGAGAAGGAGTCAAATCATACTCGGTCTGTGACACCCAGAAGGACTGGCAAGCATTCACCTCTGCCAGTTTTCTAGTGACCCTGTTGAGGTGGCAAGGGCAAAACATCATTCACAAAGAATGAGGGACCACCAAGTACTAGCTGAATTGAGTGGGAGGCATCAGGGAGTGGTTGTGGACCTAGCAGTGGGACATTATTCAACAACAACAACAACAACAACAACAGAGAGATACTCTTCCCAGGGGTACCCAGTAGGGGTACATGGGAATGGTCTGTCTGAAGGTTCGACATACTCAGTGAACTCTGCTGATTACAAGCAGAGGAGGAAGGATAAAGGATATCCTGGGCAGCTACCCTCATGACACACAGAGTGTGGAGATGACTAAATCAGTCAAGGGTTTACAGTAAGGTCTTGCAATTTGGATACAATCAAACCCGTGGCCTTTGCTTTAGAGGCCTTGCATAGATGACAAACACGGCTGCTG
>NW_007150727.1:0-386 GCF_000164805.1 Carlito syrichta | reverse complement strand
CAGAAGTAGTAGAGGTAGAGTCAGATAATGTAGGGCTTTGTAGGCTACTGTAGACACTTTGGCTTCTCCAGTAGTCAATGAGATGAGAAGCTACTAGACATTTTTATTTTTTGCTTTTTTTTTTTTTTGAGTTGGAGTCTCACTCTGTCGCCCAGACTGGAGTGCAGTGGCCGCTCCCGGCCACCGCAGCCTCGGCCTGCTGGGCTCCAGCTATCCTTCCGCCTCAGTCTTCCGAGTAGCCGGAATTACAGGCATGCGCCACCACACCCAGCTGATTTTTTGATTTATTGTAGAGATGAGGTCTCGCTGCCCAGGCGGGTCTCGAACCCGCGGGCTCAAGCAATTCACTCACCTCAGCCTCCCAAAGGCGCGGGATTACAGGCTGA
>NW_007150726.1:0-936 GCF_000164805.1 Carlito syrichta | reverse complement strand
ACAATGCTGTGATAAACATACGTGTGCATGTATCTTTTTTTATAGAGTGATTGAGTTCTTCCGAGTATATTCCCAGTTAGGGGGATTGTGGGGTCATATGGAAGGTCAATTTTAAGAATCTTTAGGAATCGCCACACTGTTTTCCACAGAGGCTGTACTAGTTTACACTCCCACCAACAGTGTAGAAGTGTTCCCTTTTTGCCACATCTTCTCCAGCATCTGTTATTTTTTGAGTTATTGATGATGGCCATTCTGACTGGAGTTAGGTGGTATCTAAGTGTAGTTTTAATTCGCATCTCCTCGATGACTAGTGAGGCTGAACATTTTTTTATGTGTCTGTTGACTGCTCGTATGTCTTCTTTTGAGAACTGTCTATTCATATTTTTTGCCCACTTTGTAATAGGGCATTTGTTTTTTTCTTTTCAGCACATTTGAGTTCCTTGTAGATCCTAGATGTTAGGCATTTGACAGACATGGAGTTAGCAAATATTTTTTCCCAGCCTGTGGGCTGTCTTCTTGCACTCTTGATGGTTTCTTTGACTTTGCAGAAACTTGTCAGTCTGATGAGGTCCCACTTGTCTATCTTATCTCTTGGCATGGATGTGAGCCAAGGTGCCTTGGTGTCTTCTGAGGTTCTGAAAAAGAAAGTGCTGTGGTGAGGCTTCTTGCCTATGGGCCTGAGAGTGTCCCATGGACCCTCTGGGGACTTTGTCATGTACCTTCCTGGGGGAGAAGGCTCTCCAGTCCTGCGTTTCACAGAGAGTGTTCCTGTCTGGTGGCACCATCCCCAGGCCCTGCCATGGGATCTGACACCCAGTAAGTTCCCAGTCATCTCAAGAGAAAATGAATTTCTCAAGTGACGCGGCATCCCTTCATATGACTAATTTCATCCCAGCTCTGATTTCTGGCTGGCCATTTGTGAGACTCTGGTGGGTC
>NW_007150725.1:0-813 GCF_000164805.1 Carlito syrichta | reverse complement strand
CATCTTCTCCAGCATCTGTTATTTTTTGAGTTATTGATGATGGCCATTCTGACTGGAGTTAGGTGGTATCTAAGTGTAGTTTTAATTCGCATCTCCTCGATGACTAGTGAGGCTGAACATTTTTTTATGTGTCTGTTGACTGCTCGTATGTCTTCTTTTGAGAACTGTCTATTCATATTTTTTGCCCACTTTGTAATAGGGCATTTGTTTTTTTCTTTTCAGCACATTTGAGTTCCTTGTAGATCCTAGATGTTAGGCATTTGACAGACATGGAGTTAGCAAATATTTTTTCCCAGCCTATGGGCTGTCTCCTTGCACTCTTGATGGTTTCTTTGACTTTGCAGAAACTTGTCAGTCTGATGAGGTCCCACTTGTCTATCTTATCTCTTGGCATGGATGTGAGCCAAGGTGCCTTGGTGTCTTCTGAGGTTCTGAAAAAGAAAGTGCTGTGGTGAGGCTTCTTGCCTATGGGCCTGAGAGTGTCCCATGGACCCTCTGGGGACTTTGTCATGTGCCTTCCTGGGGGAGAAGGCTCTCCAGTCCTGCGTTTCACAGAGAGTGTTCCTGTCTGGTGGCACCATCCCCAGGCCCTGCCATGGGATCTGACACCCAGTAAGTTCCCAGTCATCTCAAGAGAAAATGAATTTCTCAAGTGACGCGGCATCCCTTCATATGACTAATTTCATCCCAGCTCTGATTTCTGGCTGGCCATTTGTGAGGCTCTGGTGGGTCCGTTAGCTACAACAAATGAGTTGTGGCCAGGAGTGGTGACCCACGCTTGTCATCCCAGCAGTCTGAGAGGCCAAGACAGGA
>NW_007150724.1:0-651 GCF_000164805.1 Carlito syrichta | reverse complement strand
GAGCTCACCATCTTCAACACCTGGTGTCTAATGTCACCACAGCAGGAAAGGAGGGTGTCTGGAGAACTGCCCAGAGGATTTATGGCCGGGTGGACTTGCAGACATCATATTTGCCAGTTTCTCCATTGGCCAGAACTCTGTCACATGACCCGAATTTAACTGTTCAGGATGTTGGGAAGTAGGTTTTCCAGAGAGCAGAGGAGAAAAAAAGGTGATGAGTTGGGTGAACACACAGCATTGTTGCTACAACTTTACAGAGGGAAGGTAGTAATTGGGGCTGAGCTTTGAGAAATGAGTCTTGCCTTGTCTCCATCATCTCTGCATTTCCTGCCTTTGCTAAAAGTCTAGCTTAGAGTAGACTCTTGACCCAAGTACGTATTAGATGGATAGATGAATGAATAAACCAAAACTCAGCTTTATAGACATCAAACTCCAACAGTTACAGGAAAAGAGAACCAGTCTGTGTGTGTCTGGCAGAACGATTGCTGGTATCTTATTTTAGGTCCTGAGAGCATAAGACAATGCCAACTGCCAGCACTCAGTCAATTTTCTCCTTTACTTCCAGCTTTAGGAAACACACACAGGAAAACTGGTAAGTGACGGTTGCTACAGTTCAGTGAGACCATGAATGGCCTTCATGAGCAGGCCCAG
>NW_007150723.1:0-969 GCF_000164805.1 Carlito syrichta | reverse complement strand
CTCAGCCTCTCCCAATTTCTGGCACAGGTTCCGGCTATGTGTATGCCTCTCCTGAGACATACCCAACTGGACTCATCGGAAAGTGGAAAGTGAACAGTTGCCCATGGATGAGGGCATTTGTTCTTTTTTTGGTTGTTTCTTTTCTTTTTTCTTTCTTTCTTTTTTTGGACTTGTTTGAGGAGATGTCAATAAAAATAAAGTTAATAAAAGCAAAAATGATTGTAATTGATGTTAACAAAGGGAAGAACCAGATATCTGGGGGCATCTGCTCAATATGGCTTTTTGAACAGTTAGCAGGGATTTTATTACTGGTAAGTGGGCAATGGTGAATTGGGGCCATTTTCCACTTGTAATGCACTGACACAAGGATAATGGTGGCACAATTTCTGTCCCTAGACTTTGGGCAGCTGTCCAGTAGATTTTATATCATTACAATGTGACCTGTTGTACCTCTACTAGGTGTCTGTGTTTTGGTTATCTATAGCTATGTAACGAACATGTTTACGTAGTGACTTAAACAACCAAGCAGGTAGACTTTGTGGGTACTAAGTTCAGAAGGGCATGGTGGAAATGTTTATCTCTTCTCCATGATGTCTGAGGCCTTAGCTAAGAAGATATAAATGGCTCAGGACCGGGATCATCTAGAAGCGTCTTCACTCTCACGCCTGGTGCTTGGGCTAGAATCACACAAAATCTGGACTCAGCAGGGCCTGTCAGTTTTGATCCTGACTTTAAAACCTGTCCCAACTCCAACCACTTCTCGCCACCTCCACTGTCATCTCCCTGACCCCCATATTCTCCCCCTGGTGATTGCAGTAGCCCGTTAACAAGAATCCCTGCTTTCGCCTCTCCTTCCTAAAGAATATGTTCACCAAAGCTATCAGAGTGGCCTTACTTAGTCATTGGCCATATTATGCCATTCCTTAGCCCAACCCTCGATGACTCCTCATTGCGCTCAGAGAAGACTAA
>NW_007150722.1:0-691 GCF_000164805.1 Carlito syrichta | reverse complement strand
AAGCCCATGGGTCTGAGATGAACCTGGGCAACATGGTGAGAACTCATCTCTACCCTACATCCCTAGTGAGCCAGACATGGTGGTGCACCCCTTTCATTCCAGTTCCTCAGAAGTCTGGGGGAGAAGGTTTGCTGAAGCCCCATGGGCTGAGGTTGCAGTGCCGGGAGTTAGCCACTGCCCTCCAGCCTGGGCAACAGAGTGAGACTCTGACTCAAAAAAAGGAAAGAAATGAAGATCTTCCATTTGTGTATGGAGTTGGGATCATCGTGAGTAGACGGAGATCTTTGTGGAAGGAGGCCTCAGCCTTGGACCTAGAGTTCCCAATGATGGTGGATCGGCAGACAATTGTGCTGTGGCTTTGGGAGCCCGAGGTGGGGGACCACTAGAGTCTGAGAGTTTGAGACCAGTCTGGGCCACATAGTGAGACCTCATCGTTCCCCATGGCTCCAACATTGGAGTGGTGCATGGTGGTGCCTGTGGTTCCAGCTACATGTAATGTGGTGGCTTCCAACACTGGGCGTTGCTTTGCATCACTCCCGCTGACATAACTTGTGAGTCCAGTCCAGGCACTGTGTCTCATGGCTGTCAGCCAAGAGAAGTGGCCAGACAATGTCTTGGTGAGAGGTACCAAAAATCGAGTCAGGCATGATGGCCCATGGAATCCCGCCTGTTCAGGAGCTGAGGCAAGAGG
>NW_007150721.1:0-851 GCF_000164805.1 Carlito syrichta | reverse complement strand
ACAGAGTCAGACTCTGACTCAAAAAAAGGAAAGAAATGAAGATCTTCCATTGTGTATGGAGTGGGATCATCGTGAGTAGACGGAGATCTTTGTGGAAGGAGGCCTCAGTCTTGGACCTAGAGTTCCCAATGATGGTGGATCGGCAGACAATTGTGCTGTGGCTTTGGGAGCCCAAGGTGGGGGACCACTGGAGTCTGAGAGTTTGAGACCAGTCTGGGCCACATAGTGAGACCTCGTCGTTCCCCATGGCTCCAACATTGGAGTGGTGCGTGGTGGTGCCTGTGGTTCCAGCTACATGTAATGTGGTGGCCTCCAACCCTGGGCGTTGCTTTGCATCACTCCCGCTGACATAACTAGTGAGTCCAGTCCAAGCACTGTGTCTCACGGCTGTCAGCCGAGAGAAGTGGCCAGACAATGTCTTGGTGAGAGGTACCAAAAATCGAGTCAGGCATGATGGCCCATGGAATCCCACCTGCTCAGGTGCTGAGGCAAGAGGAATGCCTGAGCTGTGCAGGTCAAGGCCCAGAGAGCCACGATTGTGGAGCCATGCACCAGTCCATCAGATGGAGACTCCAGCGGAAAAAAAGTCACCTCCCACGTGCATCACTACAGGCATCTGTGGGTCCCCAGGGAAATGTCTGCATGGACAGAGGATGATGGAGAGATCAAGAGAGGAAGGGGCTCTCCCCTCGCCTGAAGGTGGCAGACCAGTCTATCAGAACCTGGTCTGGTTGCAGGGTTGCTGGACCAGCTTGATTGCTCTGTGCTCGTCAAACACCCTAACTTGGGGCCATCTCTTCCTTGAGCTCACATGTGACTTTGCCATGGGGCACACGTGTGGAGGGTGGAGG
>NW_007150720.1:0-337 GCF_000164805.1 Carlito syrichta | reverse complement strand
AATGAGAGAAAGAGAGAAAGAGAGAAAGAGAGAGAGAGAGAGAGAGAGAGAGAGAGAGAGAGAGAGAGAGAGAAAGAAAGAAAGAAAGAAAGAAAGAAAGAAAGAAAGAAAGAAAGAAAGAAAGAAAGAAAGAAAGAAAACATCCAGACATTCTACTGCAGGACAAAAGCAGCATATCTCATCCCCCTTGGCAAATCTCCTTCATATGTAAGACGAGGACAGCCCAACCATTCGTGGTTTAGTATAATAATCTCTAGTAAATTTTTGATTCCTTCTCAAGGCCAAAGTCAGGAGTTTGTGAATTGCAAATGTCTAACAAGTCTCTTGCAGGAAACGA
>NW_007150719.1:0-765 GCF_000164805.1 Carlito syrichta | reverse complement strand
CAAGCATAGATTTACGCAGCTATGAGGGTATATGTATATATTTTATCCCAACAAGTCTACTCTAAAAATCAAATAGTAGCTGTCACACTCTTGAACAAGGAAATGCAGGGCTTCCAAGATGGCGGCCATGGGCTGAAGCAGACAGAGTTTCGGTAATTAACGAAACAAAAGAAAACGTTCTACCTGGCTAGGGGCAGGGGACAGAACTATCATGGTAATTTAGTTTCTAATCTTAGCCCTAGGGGAAACAGCTTTCGGGAACAAGGACTACCCAGTCTACCAGGAAATAGAAGTAAAAAAATATCTAGAAAGAAGCTAAACTTAGAAAGACAGAAACAATTCCGCCATGCACCTTCCATCAAGTGTACTGAGATTCACTTATAAGTTTTACTGCCATGTATGCACACTGGTCACCAATCACACGTCAATATTATAGGTATAAGTGCTATCCTATGTCAGAGGCGATCTTCCAGATGGGCCTTTACAGGCCTCAGCCATGTAGCTATAGATGTTGGCTCCCAACAATTTTATACCATTTGCATGTATTACAGTTTACTTTTAACAATAAAAACAAATGTATGGTGATCTTGTTTATGTCATGAAATAAGGTATCTAGTAATAATTATTTCTTATGTGCTAATTGGATTATGATAAATCTAGAGAAAAAGGTATTCTTCTTTCTAGAAGCTGGTTGCCAGCTTATGGGGAGTTATGCATTGAGAAGAGGAAGAATATTTAGGCTTGTATACTCAAATAATACTTAAA
>NW_007150718.1:0-3606 GCF_000164805.1 Carlito syrichta | reverse complement strand
CATTCCTAAAAGCTCTAAAAATTGACCTTCCATATGACCCTGCAGTCCCCCTACTGGGAATATACCCTGAAGAACACAAATCACTCTATAAAAAAGATACCTGCACACATATGTTTATCGCAGCATTGTTCACAATAGCAAGAACCTGGAAACAACCATGCTGCCCATCAAAAGAGGACTGGATTAAAAAAATGTGGTACATATACACGATGGAATACTACGCAGCCATAAAAAAGAACAAAATCATGAATTTCGCTGCAACCTGGATGGAACTAGAGTCTATAATACTGAGTGACCTCTCACAAAAACAAAAATCCGAATATCACATGTTCTCACTCATATAATGGACCTTGAACACCCAATGCAATACTATGAGAAAATGACGGATGGTACTGGGAAACTATGGGGGGGAGGGGGATGGGATTAACAGTAGCAAATATCCGTCGGGGGATGGGAAAACACTTCTTATCTACAGGGTGCCTGAATGAAACGTCATTGTACACCTAACCCTTAACTGTACCCCACAAAACCATAATAAAAAATACTGATTAATAAAAAAAAAAAAAAAGAAAGAAAGAAAAATCACAGCCGGGCTCGGAGGCTCAGCCTGTAATCCCACGCCGTTGGGAGGGTGAGGTGAGTGGATTGCCGGAGCCCACGGGCTCGAGACTGCCTGGGCAGTGAGACCTCATCTCCACAATAAATCAAAAATTCAGCCGGGCGTGGTAGCACATACCTGTAATTCCGGCTACTCGGAAGGCTGAGGTGGAAGGATCGCCGGAGCCCAGCAGGTCGAGGCTGCGGTGGCCGGGAGCGGCCACTGCACTGTAGTCTGGGCGACAGAGTGAGACCCCAACTCAAAAAAAGAAAAAGAAAAATCACACTGTCTTTTCTGTCCATCTGACTTAATGAATCCCGATTTACACTAACTTCTTCATTTTGTATTCAAGACATATGTGATTTGAAAAGTATGCAATTTGCCCCTATCATGCAACAGGTATTTTTCAGGGTATAAAACAATAATAAAACGGGTCCTGCATGTCAATAAATAGAAAAGAATTGAGATTTTGAAATCTAATGCTTATTATCATAGGGGTTCACTTAACTCTAGCCAGGAGAAGATTGCTTTTTTTTTTTTGGAATTGGAGTCTCACTCTGTCGCCCAGACTGGAGTGCAGTGGCCGCTCCCGGCCACCGCAGCCTCGACCTGCTGGGCTCCGGCGATCCTTCCGCCTCACCCTTCCGGGTAGCCGGAATTACAGGCGCGCGCTTCCACGCCCGGCTGGTTTTTTCAGTTTATTGTAGAGATGAGGTCTCGCTGCCCAGGCGGGTCTCCAACCCGCGGGCTCGGCAATCCACTCACCTCAGCCTCCCAAAGGCGCGGGATTACAGGCTGAGCCTCCGAGCCCGGCTAAGGCTCTTATTTTTTAAATTTCTCTCTGGATAAGTCTTTCTGCTCTATACTCAATAATAAATAATAAAACGGGTCCTATACTATACTCAATAATAAATAATAAAACGGGTCCTGCATGTCAATAAATAGAAAAGAATTGAGATTTTGAAATCTAATGCTTATTATCATAGGGGTTCACTTAACTCTAGCCAGGAGAAGATTGCTTTTTTTTTTTTGGAATTGGAGTCTCACTCTGTCGCCCAGACTGGAGTGCAGTGGCCGCTCCCGGCCACCGCAGCCTCGACCTGCTGGGCTCCGGCGATCCTTCCACCTCAGCCTTCCGGGTAGCCGGAATTACAGGCATGCGCTACCACGCCCGGCTGATTTTTTTGATTTACTGTAGAGATGAGGTCTTGCTGCCCAGGCAGGTCTTGAACCCGCGGGCTCAGGCAATCCACTCACCTAAGCCTCCCAAAGGCCCTGGATTACAGGCTGAGCCACCAAGCCTGGCTTGAAGATTGCATTTTTATAGTGTGTTTTAATTGTAGTAGAAACGAACGAGCCAGAACAATTAAGACAAAGGTTAATGAGGAGATATTTTGTCTAGAAGGAAATCTGTTTTAAACATTTACTAACAAATAGAATTGTAAATGCTTTTATTGGTATGAGTGTAATTTAAAATTCTTCTTAAATGATGTCAGTTACTTTTTCCAGTATTAATTATTTCCATCTTGTTTGTGCAGTTGAGTTGGCAGAAATGCACACAAAATATATTTTAATATTTGAAATAAGACACAGAATTTTCCTAATGTTAAAACTAAAGGTGCATAAGTTGCAGACATCATATTCCTATACTTTAGAAGGATTAAGAAAATGATAAATTATGTAAAGTATAAAATTTAGCTTCCAACTTTTGTAGTAACAATATAGACAAGGAAAAATTCAAGCAAGGTATACTTTCTTAAAAAAGCGATTTTAGTTTTGAAAATTATTCACTGGGGACCAAAGGGAGGCCCAAACTTTACCTGTATGATGTCCACTTGTATACCTAATCCTGAATTGTACTCCACATCTTTAAAATAAAACATTAAGAAAAGAAACAGCTAGCCAAAAAACCAGAAAATTATCCCAGATATGACTAACATATGTTTTATTATAACAAATTTTTTAAATAAGTAGTATATAATTTAATGTGTCACAAATTAACAAACCATTACTGTAATATTTAGTTGATGTATATTATTACCACAGCTTAACAATATTACCATCACTTAATAAGTTAAAACAAAATATTATCATCTTGAAGTTTCTATAGATCAGAAATCCAGGCATAGATTAGCTGTGTCTTCTGTTTCATGGTCTTGCATCAAATTTTCTTTTTTTCTTTTTTTTTTTTGAGTTGGAGTATCACTCTGTCGTCCAGACTAGAGTGCAGTGGCCGCTCCGGCAACTGCAGCCTTTCGACTGCTGGCTCCAGCGATCCTTCCGCCTCAGCCTTCCGAGTAGCCGGAATTACAGGCACGCGCTACCATGCCCGGCTAATTTTTTTTATTATTATTTTATTGTTGAGATGAGGTCTCGCCTGCCCAGGCGGGTCTCGAACCCGCGGGCTCAGGCAATCCACTCACCTCAGCCTCCCAAAGGCAGGGGATTACAGGCTGAGCCACCAAGCCTGGCTTGCATCAAGTTTTAATCACAAGATGGACCAGGGCTAGAGTCTCACCTAAGGGTCAGCTACAGAATGAGTCACTTCCAGGCTTATGTGGTTGTTGGCAAGATTCAGTTCCGGTTGGGATGTTGGGCTGAGGGCATCAGTTCCTTGCTGACTCCTGATCAGACATCACCCTCAGTTTCTTTCCATGAGAACTGTTCCATATGGCAATTTACTTCATCAAATTCAACATGGAATTTATTCAATAGAGTTTGCTAGCAAGAATGAAATAGAACACTATAGTCCTATACCAATTGGCTTTGCATGAGACATATATAGCATATGAATACTGTGAAAACTAAGAGCCTTCCATGGCCAGAGATGGGTAATGTGTTTATTTTTATCCATGGGGATTGGGAAAACCCTATCCAAACCACTTATACTGACAATGAAAAAGGAATGGTTATCCAAAAACAATGCTTAGACATTGTTATGAAAAATATTTTTTTAAAAGGAAAAAAATGCAGGAGAGTAAAAGGAATAAGTTAATTAATTATCTATG
>NW_007150717.1:0-772 GCF_000164805.1 Carlito syrichta | reverse complement strand
ATAGTTACTCTTGAAATTTGTCCAACTTTCCCTTAGAACCGATGAGTGCGATTCTTAAAATAAACATAGAAATTAACTCTCTTGATTTTTAAGCTTGGAGATATTTGTCTCAGCAAACTGACCTCAGCCCTTCTAGGTAGTATCTAGGAGCTGAAACTCACCAGATAGACAATGAGATGCCAGACTCTTCATTCATCATGATTTCCTTACCTTTCCCTAATTCCTGTTTACCTATTCCTTACTCCTCCCTAATTCTGTTTACCTACAGCTATGTTCTTACTCCACCATATAAATCCCTGATTTTAGTGGAAGGGGAGGCAGATTTGAGACTGGTCTTCTGTTCTCCTTGACTGATATTACCAGAATAAAAAGACTTCTTCCTTGGCAATGTTCACTGTCTCAGTGGTTGGCTTTCTGTGTGGCAAGCAATGGGACCTCAACCAAACCTCTGTCAATAACACTCGCATTCCCCACGTTATTTTCCAACTATATATGAAATATACATGTCCATAAATTTCTTTTTGGTTTTCTCTTATTAATCTATCTCTCTAGTTGAGATGTCAGAAGGGCAGGGAAATAGTTCATTTTTCCTCCCCCACAACTTATTGTATAACAATGATATAAACAACATTAAGACGTTTCATACTAAAAAAAAATTAGAATGATTTGTCAATTTCCGTTTCAAGCCAGGCTCGGTGGCTCAGCCTGTAAACCCGCGCCTTTGGGAGGCTGAGATGAGTGGATTGCCTGAGCCTGCGGGTTCGAGACCCGA
>NW_007150716.1:0-816 GCF_000164805.1 Carlito syrichta | reverse complement strand
GAAAACTTCCCTTCCCCCCCTCTTTTTTTCATTCTCTCGTGCAATAGTCCCTAAGAAATCTTGAAAATGTGCAGCAGGTGGGGTAACTGAAGCCCTATGTTTCTGACTAGAGGCTGGAAAAAGGGTATTCCAAGGAATAAGAATATAATGGGAATGTCATGGAGAAGGAGAAGCTTAGGAAAGTAACTCTGCAGAGTGATTTAGGAACTTCGTGACTCAACCTGGAGCCACACATGCGTGAATCTGTTCCTAATTAGCATAACAGACTTATGCAGAACTGAAATCATGAATATACATATATGAATAGACTACCAGTGGGATCCCAGGTGATCACTTGGCAGAAACAAAGGGGCAGATTCAAAGAACTCTGAATAGGCTTTGAAAAACCAATTGACTTTAGAATCAGGGCCCACAGAAGGCAATTTGTAATTGTAGACTGAACCTAAGTCAGTTGCCTATGGGATCAAAAGTATCAACATGCTTCGTAGGATTTAAATTAGACAGAATTTCATAACATAATAATAAAAGTGCTCATTATAGAATTCCAAATTACTCAGAACAAAGAACCATGAAGATTTTAATTTGCGTGGGAAAAGGAAATCAACAAAAACCCAGTCTTGGGTCTACTGCTTACCATCTGTGATCCCCCAATGAAGTAACATAACCTGTTATTCCTAGTTTGCTTATCAGTAATAGAAGAAAATAATCGAAGATATTCCAAGGTTGTTGTGACAATCAAATGAGATATATAAGAAAAATAATTTCACAGTTTATCAAATTGTACACCTTAAATATGTGAAGTCTACTGTAGTCAAT
>NW_007150715.1:0-778 GCF_000164805.1 Carlito syrichta | reverse complement strand
GATTATGAAAAAGGACTCAGAAGAACGAAAGAACAAAAACCAGCAACAACATCAAAAGATAAACATTCAATCACTCACATACAAATAAACAGAAAATGACGAATAAAAGCAGAAAGAAACAAAAAAGAAAAGGAAAAGAAAAAAATTGGGGGGGGAAGATGCAGATCAAACCCTCACTAACACATTTATGCACAACGAAAAAATGTTTTTAAAAGAGATGAACTAACAAGAAGAGTTAAATTTTTTAAATCAAAAAGTAATTGAAAATTTAAAAAGCAAAAACCAAACAACAACAAAAAAAAACCCCTGCCCTCTTGTGGCAGGCGCTGTAATTTTTCCTCTAATCAGGTCTGTCCTGCAGAGCCACCTCTTTTTCACTCTTCTCAGGGAATAATGCAGGGAAGGACGAGGGACAGTGTAGGTGGGTGGGGCTGCAGGCCTCCCCTCCCACTCTCCTATGGTCAGGGAGATCTCTGGTGGGGAGGTACAGGACTGTCTCTTCCCCAGGTATGAACTCTTACTGGGGTGTCACAGCCAGACCTATCCTGGAATGGAGTTCTCCTATTGTGACTGATGTCCAGGCTCCACCTGTGTTTGTCCCTCACAGTTGTGGTCCAGCTGTGTGGGTCTGACATTCAGAGGATTGCTGGGAAGGAGGGGGTTTGTGTCAGCCCAAGACTCACCACTGATCTCTTTGGAGTTCTTCCTCCTCCCTCCTGGCCACACGCTTTGTCTCACAGCTGGATCAGGGTAGGGGATGGGGCGCCTGGAACTCAGC
>NW_007150714.1:0-958 GCF_000164805.1 Carlito syrichta | reverse complement strand
TGATTCAATTTAATATATTTAAAATGGAAAGGGAAAATATATTACACATGGATAGAATTATGGAAATGACGCGGGTAGAATTTTCTCCTAGGGATAACTTTAGCATGTTCTCTAAATCCATTTTTTTATAAAAGAAAAAGTGGAAATAATATTTTTATATTTCCTTAAACCGATGCAGAGTTTATTCTTAGACTAATAAATTAAAGCAAGTATTTTTAAAGATTTGGCATATGTTGCTCTTTATGATTATGAACTGTCTCTGCTTAGTTTGGTAATCAAGCATGTTTATTTCTTGAGTCATTTGACAGTGCTCTCAAATGAATCACCTTAGTATAATTGCTTTCATTCTTAGACAGGTATTTTCATTAGATATGTGTTCATTTCTTAGACATGAATATTTATTTTCAGCAGGCAGAGTGAAAAAATATCAACAACATGAGATTAGTGTCAATAGACAAGTGGTGTTCTTAAAACAGACTTAGTAATATATCTTGAATACATTGTCATGTGCTTAAGCTTCAGTTTCTCATCGATGCAGTTGAGGGAAAGATATATTGTTGGGAGCCAACATCTGTAACCACACAGCTGAGGCCTATGAAGGCCTATTCAGAAGGTCGCCTCTGAGACAAGGATATAACATCAAGTGTGTGTATATGAATAGTAATCAGTGTATTATAAGACAACAGAATTTTCAATATTAGGAAGTGACAGTCTAAAATAAAATCTTATTATATCCTATGAAAAATGCACAGCAGAATTATTTTATATCTCTTTTTCTTTTTAAACTGTTTTTCTTCTTAAGATTTTTAGCTGTTATTTCCTGGTAAACTGATTGATTAGCTTTTGTTCCAGTATGTAGTTTCACTTGGGGTTAAGATTAGACGTTATAACTGTGATAATAGGTTTATTATGTTGCCTTTGGTCAAGCAGAACGTTCTTGGTTTTTGTACGTGCAGTA
>NW_007150713.1:0-826 GCF_000164805.1 Carlito syrichta | reverse complement strand
TTTCTTAGACATGAATATTTATTTTCAGCAGGCAGAGTGAAAAAATATCAACAACATGAGATTAGTGTCAATAGACAAGTGGTGTTCTTAAAACAGACTTAGTAATATATCTTGAATACATTGTCATGTGCTTAAGCTTCAGTTTCTCATCGATACAGTTGAGGGAAAGATATATTGTTGGGAGCCAACATCTGTAACCACACAGCTGAGGCCTATGAAGACCTATTCAGAAGGTCGCCTCTGAGACAAGGATATAACATCAAGTGTGTGCATATGAATAGTAACCAGTGTATTATAAGACAACAGAATTTTCAATATTAGGAAGTGACAGTCTAAAATAAAATCTTATTATATCCTATGAAAAATGCACAGCAGAATTATTTTATATCTCTTTTTCTTTTTAAACTGTTTTTCTTCTTAAGATTTTTAGCTGTTATTTCCTGGTAAACTGATTGATTAGCTTTTGTTCCAGTATGTAGTTTCACTTGGGGTTAAGATTAGACGTTATAACTGTGATAATAGTTTTATTATGTTGCCTTTGGTCAAGCAGAACGTTCTTGGTTTTTGTACGTGCAGTAACTTTCAGCTTGCTTCAGTCCCCGGCTGTCGTCATGGCAACTGTGCAGTTCATTGTTTTAAGTGGCATGGCAGGTTTTGAGACGTAGGTAGTTTCCACGTAATAGGCAATCAGATTTAGGTTTTAGGTTAAAATGTCATTGAATTAAGTTTTATTGAACATAGAGTAAGTTCATAATTTTTATACTTATTAGTACTAATGATAAGGTTTGTAATAAATTATAGTAGGATAATAGTTGTATTAGAATTG
>NW_007150712.1:0-685 GCF_000164805.1 Carlito syrichta | reverse complement strand
TCCAGTCTGGGCGACAGAGTGAGACTCCAACTCAAAAATAAATAAATAAAATAAATAAATAAAAGTTGATTCAGCTCTTCAACAGAGTTATTCTTTACCTGCTTCGTCAAAATAAATGTAGTTGATGTTGATTTTTGATAAGGAAATGGTTAGAAAGCACAGCAAAACTTGATTGTCACTACAGTTGTCCTAATTTAACCATCGTGTGCTGAATGATTTTGAATCAGAAGTTGTTTTTGTACAGTTTAAAGATAAGTGTCCAAAATATAAGGCTAAAAAGACCCAGATGTTTATATTTCCCTTTTCCTTGTTTAGGGTCATCTTTACAACTAACATATAGGTTCACAAATACAATCATATACATAATATATATTTCTTTATTCTTTGTTTTCAGTTTTCACTTAGATCACTGTTCCTTTGCCTCTATTTACCCAATTAACTCCCTAACCCTTTCCTCTTCCATCACCACCAAATACTACAATTTATAATGATTATAAAATCTTAGTCTCCTATATTACCACAACACAAACATTGAAACCAGGAAATCACTCTGGTATATTACTACAGTCTAACCCTGATTGCATTCAGCTTTCACCATTTTCTCTAACAGTGTCAAAATTGAGCCAATCTAGGATCACATGTTATTTTTAGTTTCTATGTTTCATTGTATTCCCAATCTGAAGGA
>NW_007150711.1:0-2899 GCF_000164805.1 Carlito syrichta | reverse complement strand
CTCATATTGTCCCAAAATTGATATTGCTGAGTTTATTCATTCAAGATCCTGCATCCTTTTAAAACATTTTTATCATTCTTTGAATATTTTCCTATTTTCTCGTTCAACAAGATGGTCCAGATTTGTCGTCTATTTTTCTAATACTATCCCTGGCCTGGAATTAACAATTTCTGTACAAAACTCTGGCTTATTTAAGTGTAGCATGAAATTTAAAAATATATATATTCACAAGTTAAACATATATATTTGCATTGAATCTCCAATTATAATTTGGCACCACAAACTTTACTTACTCTAGTATTCTTTCTTTTCATCTCTTCTGTAAGATGAGAAGCCTGATTCTTATCTTCTACATATTTACTTATCTGCCTGTCACCCCAATACCAGTGCTTTCCCTCACTCCACTATGCTCTGACCCCACATACCAGGCTGACCTATGCTTAACAGAGATGGACTCCTCACCTTGCCCAGGACCATGCAGATAGACACCTTCCTTACAGATTCAAGATCCAACATATCACATTACCTACCATGAAAACCAAACCCCAAATTAATGCCTTCCTCATTCCATATGTGCTTTAACATTCCAGTACAGACTTCCCAGTGGCACTCTTCCCATGAAGACATTACCCCACAACCCAACATGCACAAAAGTCTACACAAATGTCCTTATAACCATCTTAAGGCTTTGAAACCATACCAGGCCACTCTTCTCATACTGACCCCTTCACAAACACCCTACTTATTGCCTATGGTTGTTGGCATCTCATTACAGACTTCTTGAATACTCTCCTTTGTCCCTGTGGGGTTTGCTTGCCCCATACCAGGCTGCTATGGCAACCCTTTATCTAGGTGTGCTGCTTTTATTCCATTTAGCTTCCAACACCCCACTCAGGCTCTTACTCTCCATATTGGTCACTACCACAACTACCCTCCCAACCCAGATATTCTCCTCCTGACACTTAGTCTAGGACTCCCCAAATTGACTTACTGCTTCCATCTACCTCCCAGGCATTTTCTTTATCCTAGTCAGACTCTTAACAACTCTTGCTGGTCCTTTACTTTCAGCACATCTGGCTTCCAGAAACACCTCCTTAAGTTCTTCAAACCTGACCATACTTCCCACCCACACTCTCAGACACTCTCCTTGTTTGACTCAGACTCCAATGCTTCACACCTTGTTTAATACTGCCTCAAATGTTCTAAAGCTGTTCCTCTTCCCCCAAGGACCCTGTTCCCCTGTGTCTGACCATAGTCCACAGCTATGAAGGCTGTCTTGCTAGACCATGAGTAATGGCTTTTAAAATTAATTATTCAGGAAGGAAATCTGGAAGGAAACATCCAGGAAGCATACATATATTTATGATGCTAATGAAATGCAAACATTCAAAGTCTCTATGGCAGATTTTCAAGCAGTAGTTTGAATCACAAAATCAAATTAGTGTGTTAAGATGATCACTTAATAAAATTGAACAGTATACAACAGATAGAAAGTAGCCAAATAGAAAATATTAGAGTGCATTAAAGCAGTAATTGAAATGAAAATGAATGCTATCTACAAACGTTTTATTGCTGACTCTTTCAACAATAAGTATAATGCTAGTTGTGAATTACTGGGGGCCAGCCCCTGCAGGATTTGATGGTCCCTGGAAAGATGTGGTAATGTCGGCTATTATTCTGGAGAAACAAAGAGAAAGAAGGAGAGGGGGGGAGAAAGAAAGAGACTGGATTCTGTCTAGTGCAGAAGCCCCTTTATTGAGAAATACAGAGGGTTTTTATCCCCTAATTTTGCAGTCAGACTCACATGTCTTCTATGTGAACACAAAGCCAGGTGCATGGGGTGTCTTCCACCCACCAGATGTTTCTTCAAGCATGAGGAAGAACAAACCCAAAATTGTCTTTCTTTTCCTAATGTTTGGCTAATGTCCCTCAGAAGTATTAATACAATTTCTAAAAGTATTATACCATTTTATCAGTGGTAGTCTATATATTTATTTTATTCTACACACTTTACCTATGACTAACTTTCCTAATGATTAGCAATCTATTCCTATACTTTATCCTAACACACACAATGGAACTTAAACAAAATGACTAAAACCAGGTTTGCATAATGTGGCCCAGTCCAAAGGTCATGCTAGGCTCTCAGCACGAAGGCTCTTTGATGTGGTCCTGGCTTGAACCAGGACCTGTCTGGAAGTCTAAATCGCAGTCAAAGGGAAATGGGAACAAGGAGTTTCCAATGTCAGCTTGTGTTCGTCCCAGTCTCAGAGTTTTCATGCTTGAGCTAACAGGAGGCTTTATTGCCAAGAAAAGGGAAAGGTAATGGGGTCAACAGCTTCCGAACACATCCTAGTGGTCTCAGGGTCAATGGCCCTCCCTGATCCCTAACGCTCAGTGGGCCTCCATGGCCAGCTCCCAACAGTGAATTTTTCTGAGTGTTCTTTGTTAGGTTGGGGAAGATTTCTTCTATTGCTAGTTTAGTCAATACTTTTTATCATTAAAGGATATTGAATTATGTCAAGTGCTTTTTCTGAGTCTATTGAGATGATCATATTTTCTTTTTATTCTATTGATCTTGTATATTGCATTAATTGATTTTCTTATGTTGAACCACCTTACATACCTGTGATAAATCCCATTTCACCATCGCGTATGGATCTTTTTAAATGCTATTGTATTTAACTTGCTAGTATTCTACTGAGGATTTTTACTTCTATATTCAGAAGATAGAGTGATCTGTATACAGATCACTATGCTATCAACTTATAATTTTATTCTACTGTGTACTGAGAAAAGGAGTCTTAGACGTTTCAGTCATGGCACCATGGAGCTAGAGGTGATAAGAAATGTTGTTGACCTTCTCTCCTGAGCAGACACTCTAGCCCTGTATTCTTGG
>NW_007150710.1:0-773 GCF_000164805.1 Carlito syrichta | reverse complement strand
GAATTGGCTCTTGGTGGTCTCTCGGATTGAACTTTCAGCCACTACAAATTAAAAAAAAAATCACGGCAGTCACACCTACGTGATTGCAGCATCTCCAAGAGAAATAATTAAATCCAGGGCTGGAGGGGTTACAGGGTCACACTGATCTATAGTGTAGATGCCCTAATATTTATTGGAGATCCCACCTATATTCTTATCTTTACCTTTCTCCCCCCTCATCCTTTCTTATTTCTTAACTGTTGACCCTTTGTGGACTGTGTTAGAACCTGGTGGCAACTGAAATCTCTGGTTGAGGATACATTTCTGCATGCTGGAAGGTCCCAGGGAAAAACATTAGACTGCAGTGGTTCAATAGGGTGAGGGACTAAGATTAACTCTTTACTTCCTCCTAGCCAAGATTTCTGAGTTTCCCCATGCTCTGAGCTGGATCTCAGACGACAACTGATGGTCTCTTCCTAGGGTTACTTCCTAGGGAGTCAAGAAGGTCTCCAAAGGAAACTTAGGACCGCCAGTGTCCATACAGGTGGGATACAAAGTTCTTGACTTTTTTGCTCTTTTTCTCTCTGGTTGGCAAAATGACTCCATGAAGAACCTTGAAATTCCAACAACTGCATGGTACACATTTCTGTGCCTCTGGTAAGTTATATGTCATTTATCACCCACACACCCACATATTTGGATGCACACTCTTGGAACCCTTGGTTTTATTTCAAATGCATTTCTGGGTCTTTCAGACTTTTCCCGGTCTTGTCTTGGGAGATATCTAGTAAGGG
>NW_007150709.1:0-894 GCF_000164805.1 Carlito syrichta | reverse complement strand
TAGTTAGCTTACTCATTATTTAACGTGCTAGCTAGGTGACTTAATCATCTGACTTAACTCATAAGCTAACAAGCTAGATAGCTGACACAACCAGCTGACTTAACTCTTTAGCTATCTAGCTGACTCATCCAGCTGACTTAGTTCATTAGCAAACTAGGTAGCTAGCCTACTCAACCAGTTGAGTCAACCCTTTTGCTAACTAGTTAGCTGAATCAGCCAACTGATTTAACTCATTAGTTAACTAGCTAGCTATCTGACTCAACCTGCTGACGTAACCTGTTAGCTCACTAGCTAGCTAGATGTCTTAACCAGCTGACTGATTTAGAAAACTGACTTACCAGCTGACGGCTGGCTGACTTAAATATATAGCTAGCTGATGTAACTATTTAGCTAGCTGACTAAACTACCTGAATTAAATAGTTTGCTAACTATTTGACTAGCTGAATAACTAGCTGACTTAATTAGCTAACTAGTTAGGTAGCAGATTTATGTAGCTGACTTAAATAGTTAGCTACCTAGTGAGCTAGCTGACGTAGCTAGCTAGCTATTTAGCTAGCTGACAGCTAGCTGACTTAACTAGTTGGATAATGAGATACCTAGCTGACTTAACGAGTTGGTTAATGAGTTAGCTAACTGTTTTAACTTGTTGGGAAACGAGTTGGCTAGCTGACTTGACTAGTTGATTAACGAGTTAGCTAGGTGACTTACCATTTTGGCCGATGAGTTGGCTGACAAATTAGCTAGTTTAACATGTTGACTGACTACTTGGCCGACTTGTCAGCTGGCTTAACAAGTCGGCCGACTAGTCGGCTGATTAATTAGAGTTGGCCCACTATTTAGCAAGGTTAATTTGTTGCCTGCTGTTTTCTGACCTAGATTAGTTAGCCGACTAGT
>NW_007150708.1:0-691 GCF_000164805.1 Carlito syrichta | reverse complement strand
CGAGTTCGCTAGGTGACTTACCATTTTGGCCGATGAGTTGGCTGACAAATTATCTAGTTTAACATGTTGACTGACTACTTGGCCGACTTGTCAGCTGGCTTAACAAGTCGGCCGACTAGTCGGCTGATTAATTAGAGTTGGCCCACTATTTAGCAAGGTTAATTTGTTGCCTGCTGTTTTCTGACCAGATTAGTTAGCCGACTAGTTGGCTAACAGGTTAGCTGACATAACTTGTCGGCCGACTATTTAGCTGAGCTAACTTGTTAGCTGACAAGTTGGTCGACTAGTTGGCCAAGTGGTTAGCTGACTTAACTAGTTGGCCAGATAGAGAGCCAACCAGTTAGCTGACTTAACTAGTTGGTCAGCGAATGAGCCGATAGGTGAGCTGACTTAATGAGTCAGCCAGTGAGTGAGCCGACTGGTCAGCTGACTTAACTAGTCAGCTGGAGAGTAAGCCGACTGGTCAGCTGACTTCATGAGTTGGCCTGCGATTGAGCCAACAGGTCAACTGACCTATCTAGTCGGCCAGCGAGTGAGTGGACTGGTCAACTCACTTAACTAGTTGGCCTGAGAGTGAGTCGACTGCTCAGCTGACTTAACTAGTCAGCCAGCGAGTGAACGTGACTGGTCAGATGAATTACCCAGTCATCCAGCGAGTGAGCTGACTCGTGAGCTGACTTATCTAATTGGA
>NW_007150707.1:0-711 GCF_000164805.1 Carlito syrichta | reverse complement strand
CCTACCTAGCTAGCCAGCTGACTAGTCAGTTGACTTAACTAGGTGACTTAACTAGGTAGCAAGCTAACTAGACAGCTGACATAACTAGTTAACTACCAACATAGCCAGCTGACTAGCCAGATGACTCAATAGCCTAGCTACATAGCTAGGCAGCTGACTTAAGCTGAATTCACGAAGTAGACAGCTGGCTAGCCAGCAGACTTAACTAACTAGCTATCTACCTAGACAGCTGAATAGCTAGCTGATTTAACTAGCTGACATAACTAGATGCCGGATGGCTAGTCAGCTGATTTAACTAGTTACCTACCTACTTAGCTTGCTGACTTTCAAGCTGTCTTAACTACCTAACTACCTAGCTATCGTGCTGGCCAGCGAGCTGAGTTAAGTAGGTGACCTAACTAGCTAGCCAACTGGCTAGCCAGCTGACTTAAAGCTAGCTATACTGCTTGGCAGCTGGCTCTCCATCTGACTTAACAACAGACTTAACTAGCTACCCAGCTGACTTAAATAGTTGACTTAACTAGCTAGCTACCTAGCAAGCCAGCTGACTTTAACTAGCTGATTCAACTTGCTAGCTACCTAGCTAGTTATCATATAGCTAGCTGACTTTTACTAGCTGACTTAACAAGCTTGATGGCTGACATATCAAGTTGACTTAACTTAGCTAGCTGCCTAAGCTTACCAGCTGACTTAAATAGCTGAAATAACTAG
>NW_007150706.1:0-817 GCF_000164805.1 Carlito syrichta | reverse complement strand
TGGTAGATAGCTAGCTGGTTAAGTCAGTTGGCTATCCAGCTTGCTAGCTTGCTAAGTTAATTAGGTAAGACAGCTGGCTAGCCAGCTGGTTAGGTATGCAGCTAGCTAGTTGTCAGTTGGCTAGCCAGCTGGCTAGATAGGTAGCTAATTAGTTAAGTCTGCCGAATAGCCAGCTTGCTGGATAGATAGCTAGCTAGTTAAGTCTGGTGGCTAGCCAGCTGGCTAGCTAGTTATTTCTGCTAGTTAAGTCATCTGGCTAGCTCATTAGCCAGCTAGTTGATTCGCATGGCTAATTCGTTAGCCAGCTACTTGTGTCAGCTGGCTAACTCGTTAGTCAACTAGTTAAGTCTGCTGGCAATCGTGTTAGCCAAATAGTTAAGCCAGCTGGATAACTCGTGAGCCAACTTGTTAAGTCAGTTGACTATCTCCATAGCCAACTATTTAATTCAGCTTGCTTACTCATTAGACAACTAGTATTCAGCTAGCTGACTCATTAGACAACTAGATAAGTCTGACAGCTAATTTGTTAGCGAACTAGTTAATTCAGCTAACTATCTCGTTAGCCAACTATGTAATTCTGCTAGCTAACTCGTTAGCCAGCTAGCTAAGTCAGCTAGCTAACTCGATAACCATGTAGTTAAGTCAACTTTCTAAGTCAGCTAGCTAACTTGTTAGACAACTATGTAAGTCAGCTATCTAAGTCAGATAGCTAGCTAGTTAGCTAACTAGTTAACTCAACTAGTGAAGTCAGTTAGATAAATAGCAAACTAGTTAAGAAAGCTGGTGAAGCAAGGTTGCTAGTTAGCTAACTAGTTAA
>NW_007150705.1:0-808 GCF_000164805.1 Carlito syrichta | reverse complement strand
AGCTAATTAGTTAAGTCTGCCGAATAGCCAGCTTGCTGGATAGATAGCTAGCTAGTAAAGTCTGGTGGCTAGCCAGCTGGCTAGCTAGTTATTTCTGCTAGTTAAGTCATCTGGCTAGCTCATTAGCCAGCTAGTTGATTCGCATGGCTAATTCGTTAGCCAGCTACTTGTGTCAGCTGGCTAACTCGTTAGTCAACTAGTTAAGTCTGCTGGCAATCGTGTTAGCCAAATAGTTAAGCCAGCTGGATAACTCGTGAGCCAACTTGTTAAGTCAGTTGACTATCTCCATAGCCAACTATTTAATTCAGCTTGCTTACTCATTAGACAACTAGTATTCAGCTAGCTGACTCATTAGACAACTAGATAAGTCTGACAGCTAATTTGTTAGCGAACTAGTTAATTCAGCTAACTATCTCGTTAGCCAACTATGTAATTCTGCTAGCTAACTCGTTAGCCAGCTAGCTAAGTCAGCTAGCTAACTCGATAACCATGTAGTTAAGTCAACTTTCTAAGTCAGCTAGCTAACTTGTTAGACAACTATGTAAGTCAGCTATCTAAGTCAGATAGCTAGCTAGTTAGCTAACTAGTTAACTCAACTAGTGAAGTCAGTTAGATAAATAGCAAACTAGTTAAGAAAGCTGGTGAAGCAAGGTTGCTAGTTAGCTAACTAGTTAAGTCAGATAGTTAATTCAGCTACATAACTAGTTAAATCAAGTAGCTAATTCTGCTAGCTAAGTAGTTAAGTCAGCTAGCTGTCAGCTAGGTAGCTAGTTAGCTAAGCAGTTAAGTCATCTTTTCATCAGTTAGC
>NW_007150704.1:0-8844 GCF_000164805.1 Carlito syrichta | reverse complement strand
TTCGCATGTGGTCAGCCAATTTTCCCAGCACCATTTACTGAATAGGTTCTCCTCTCCCCATGCAAATCAAAACCACACTGAGATACCACCTAACTCCAGTCAGAATGGCAATTATCAACAACTCAAAAAATAACAGCTGCTGGAGAGGGTGTGGTGAAAAGGGAACACTTCTACACTGTTGGTGGGAGTGTAAACTAGTGCAACCTCTGTGGAAAGCAGTGTGGTGATTCCTAAAACCTCTAAAAATTGACCTTCCATATGACCCTGCAATCCCCCTGTTGGGAATATACCCTGAAGAACACAAATCACTCCATAAAAAAGATACCTGCACACGTATGTTTATCGCAACATTGTTCACAATATCAAGAACCTGGAAACAACTAGCTGCCCATCAAAAAGAGGACTGGATTTAAAAAATGTGGTACATATACACAATGGAATACTACACAGCCATAAAAAAGAACAAAATCATGAATTTCGCAGCAACCTGGATGGAACTAGAGTCTATAATACTGAGTGACCTCTCACAGAAACAAAGATCCGAATATCACATGTTCTCACTCATATAATGGACCTTGAACATCCAATGCAATACTATAAGAAAATGACTGACGGTACTGGGAAACTATGGGGGGGAGGGGGATGGGATTAACAGTAGCAAATATCTGTCTGGGGATGGGAAAACACCTCTTATCAACAGGGTGCCTGAATGAAACGTAATTGTACACCTAACCCTTAACTGTACCCCACAAAACCATAATAAAAAAATACTGATTAATGAAGAAAAAAAAAGAAAACCATTTTAAAATATTTAAAATGTAACTAACATGTATTTTAAACTGCTTATTCTAAAGTGTAATGACATTATTTTAGTTTAGTCTAATTAAGGTTAATTATATTATTTTAGAATGTAGCATTCTAATTCTCTTGATCATCATTATTTTCTGCAGCTCACTTATGGTTTCTGAAATATTTCTCTCCAAAGCCAGCATGTCCACAGAGAAATAGTTCATCTTTTTGCTAATTCTCAGGGAAAACCATCAAAACCACTGGAAACAACGTAATTTTTTATATATCTTTACTTTAGTCCCTATTTTAAATATTAAATTGAGAAATACTTAGTATGTATAACAAATTTATTGTTGGAAATATTTTTCACTTTTTTTTGGAGGGAGGAAGACGAAAACACCTAGAAGTAATTTTTAGTATATTGGCAAGACTTTCATAGTTAAAACATTAAACTTCATTTTCTATTTTCTTTAAGTAGTACTCATATTTGCATCTCTGCTAATAATGTATATCAAAAAAGATAGGTTATAGAAATGCAAAAGCTGAAATGTATTACTTTCTAAATGCACAATGTGCTTGGTTGAGTCTATCTATTAAACTTCATCTTAGTATATTTGAAACTGTATGAGGCATTTGCTTTTTAAATATGCTCATCAAAGAATTTGAAAAACAAATCTTTTACTAATATATACCAAAATAAATATACTTATTTTACTATGTGACACTATAATAATGCTGCTAGCTCTTACTTTATTACTTCACTATAAACATATCTAAGTGGATTGAAACTCTAAATATAAAACGACACTAAAGTACACATTACATAACTTTTATAAGACTTGTGACATAAAATTTTCATGAAAATAATTCACTTCTTCCAAAATATTAATATAAACCTTTGGTGTCAGAATTTGCTCATAAAGAACTAGCTTATAGTCAGAAGGATGTTCATGTAAATTTTGTTGTTAACTTGTTATTTAATACACCTTGTTCTCTTTACCTCCACCTCTATCTTCCTAGTCTCAGTGACCCTCATTTCTTGCCCAATGAATTTGCCTGGCAACCAGTTTCCTGGAATCCGTTTTTACTCCCTCTTGACATATCAGAGTAATATTTGCAAATGACAATTTTGTTCATCTCTGTGTCCCTACTTTCCCAATATCATTTCAAGTGATTTATGTATCACTAAAAATTAGATTTGGCTAAATATAACCACAGCAATAAGAACAGACATGATGAAAATGAAATACAATATTATTATTTTCCTCCTCAAGTAAATTTAGAAGTGAAAATATCACAGTTGGTTTGGTAACTCTATGGTAACATCAGGAAACCAGATCCTTAGTTTTTACTCTACTATCTTCAGTACTGACTGTCTCTTCAAAGCCACTTCATGATACAAAGTGGCTGGCTTTGACCAGCAGTTGCATTTATATTCTAGGCAATTGGGAAAATAAAGTGTGTTTCTCAGAGCTGGTCAGTTCCTTTTACTATAGGTGTTCTGTCTTTGGCACACATGTATTTTCTTTCTGTCAATGGCTACCACATAGTCATGTGATCACTTCATGTCACAAACAAAACAACAGGGTGAAATCTTTAATCTGGTTAATTCCAATACAATGTTAGAGTGGATAATTGATAGATAATTAATGGAGGCTGTTCAGTTCATTTTGTCCTGCCAAAATAGAATAAAAATCTCTAATGGCTTGTGAAACCCTGGGTATTCTAGATTCTGCCTTATTTCACACATCATTTCTCAGTTGCTTTCTTTGTTTAAGTTACTTTGGCTTTCCTTCAAATTCTCAGGATGGCACACTCACAACTACCACTGTATTTTCCCACATGTTCTTTTAAGACACTCTCATTGTACTTAGCTAAGCTCTTTAGGTTGAATCTGACTCAACATTTTTTAAGAAAATGTTCCTTGATTCCCTTACATAATTACCGATTAAATTTCCTTGTTGACTATTGCCATTGTATTACATAAAATTTCTTCACATCATTTGTTATATCTTATTATGAAACAATGTCTATGATTATTTGATTAGAGACATTAATTGTCATGAGAGCAGAATTTTTTGTTTGTAATTATATTTATGATTCAATAAGATTATCTTGTATTTAAAGAATTTGGTAGTTAATTGGTCAAATGGAAGGTTGAGAAAACAAATGAACCGAGATTGCTATAGTAAGGTATAGTCAGTTAGCAATGTGGCTATCAGAAGACCAGCAATCAGACAGTCCTTAACAGATATTCACAAGGAATTTTTTTTTCTTTTTTTTGAGTTGGAATCTCACTCTGTCACCCAGACTGGAGTGCAGTGGCCAACCCCGGCCACTGCAGGCGCCACCTGCTGGGCTCCGGTGATCCTCCTCAGCCTTCCAAGTAGCCAGAATTACAAACATGAGGAATTTTCTTAATATCTTCTACTAGTCTTTAATATTTCCTGTTAGTACTATCTATGGCCAGTGCAAATGTGTTTAAAATAAGGTTAGAATACTGTGTTAACTATCATTTTTCTCCAAAGGAGTTATATATCAAAAGTCAAAACTACACCTTTTTTATTTTCCATCCAAATTTTGTCAAACCACGTTGTCCAGTATTTTCTATGAAATAATTTGCAAATCATCAATACAATGTTAATCTATTCCAGTAACAAAATGTCAACCATAGGCTATCATCATATTTTAAAATCAAATTTCTAAACAAATTTCTGGGACAAAGGAGTATAAAAATTCAATTATCTCTTTGACAATTAGTGAGACTGAACATTTTTTCATGTGTCTTTTGGCTACTCCTATGTCTTCTTTTGAGAAGTGTCTATTCATATCATTTGCCTACTTTTTAATAGAGATGTTTGTGTTCTTTTTGGCACGTTTGAGATCATTGTAGATCCTAGATATTAGGCCTTTGCAGCCCCACCCACACTCACAGTCCCTCCTCATTCACTGGTTTGGACACTATGGAGAGAATGAAAGAGGTGGAAGCTCTGTAGGAAATAGCAGAGAAGCAGACAAGAAGAACAATTACAGGACCTGCCACAAGAGAGTAGAGGTTTTAATATTTTTTTTAACGTTTAATTTGTAAAAATTGTTTGCCTGAATGTCACTATTTCTATCTTTAAAATATTTTTCTTTGTGCATGAATGTGTATGTGAGAGTTTAATCTACATACTCCCCCTCCTTTTTTTCTTTTTCTTTTGTTGTTTTTTGTTTTCTGTTTATGTGTGTATGTGAATGATTGAGTGTTCATCATTCTGGTTTTTTTTGTTTGTTGGTTGGTTGGTTTGTTTTTGCTCTTTTGTATTTCTTTTTTTGTTTAAGGTATGTGTAAATATATGTGTGAAGGTTCAATCTGAGCTCATGTTTTTTCTTTCTTTTTTTCTTTTTTCCAGTTTTTCTCTTTTTCTTTTCCATTAATTTTGTTCTAGGCATATGTGTGAGTGTTTAATTTTCCCAGTTTTTGTTGTTTTTTTCCAGTTTGTTTTGAGGTGTGTGTGTGTGTCTGTGAATGTGTGTTCAATTGTTTCTTGCTTTGGTTTCATCTTTCATTGTTACTACTATATCTTGGATTCAGGGAGTACCCACAAATACCCATTGCATCATCACATAAAGCAGTAGTGGAGAGTCGGTCCAAGGGAACACATTTCACAATCAGTGAACATTTAATTGGAAGCAGTTTCTGAATTTTAGTTCCCCATCCTCTACCTTATTCAATTTTCAAAACTACAAAGCTTCCAACCCACTGTCTTGGTTCAGAATAGAACAAATCCAGAGCCCGGATCAAGGGAAGAATAGAGAACAGAGCAAACATCAGAAGGGAAACTTTTCTCACTGACACTGAATAATGGGACTAAAAAGAAAAGCAAGAAATATTTCATAAATGAGGAAAAACCAGTGGAAGACTACAGATAATTTCAAGTGTTTCAAAGAGAAAAGTGCCTTAAAAATCAGAACTTGAAGCCCCAAAAATGGGAGTCACCAACAACTGATCCCAGAATATGACAAGAATTAGAGAGTGGATGGAGAGTGAGTAAGACCCAAGAAAGACAAGATGCCACACTGAAAGAACTTGCAATAGAAATTTTGGCCATAAAAAATTTCTTACAGAAAATAAATAACAAGATGACAAGCATGGAAAACAGAAGTAATCTAATGGAAGAAAGACTCTCAGAACTTGAAGACCAGAACATGGAATTACCCTGATCTGTAAAAAAAAAAAAAAAGAAAAGAAAAGAAATAAAACTCAAAACAAAAGAGCAAAGCATACAAGAGATGTGTGATTATATCTAGAGACCAAACTTATGCTTGATTGGTATCCCAGAAGAAAGAGAAATGGAGAACACCTTGGAGCATGTATTCCAAGAGATTATCCAAAAAAACTTTCCCCATCTCACCAAAGATGTGACTAGCCAAATACAAGCAATCCAGAGAACCCCCAGAAAATATCAAATTAGAAGGCCAACTCCAAGAAACAAATTAATTTGCCTACACAAAGTAGGGCCAAAAGAAAAAAAACCTAAAGGCATCAAGAGAGAAAGGTCAGACTACATACCATGGAAAACCCATCAGAATAGTATCAGACCACTAAAGCAAGAAGAAATACAAGCAGAAACACTGAAAGCAGGAAGGGACTGGAGTTCAGTATCCAAAGTCCTCAAAGATAAACATTTCAACCAAGAATTTTCTACCCAACCAGTTCAGCTTCATCAGTGATGGAGAATTAAAATCCTTTCCAGACATCCAATCCCTAAGAGTTTATGCAATTTCCAGATGAGTTCTACAGAAGACACTTTAAAAAATGTATTAAGCACAGAAGAAAAGGGAAAAGAAAGAATGACTACACACTTCCCAAGAGAACAGCAGAGCACAGAATCAACAAAGAATACATTGCAACAGCAAACTTGAAAACACACACATACATCAATCCCAAAGCTAAAAGAAAACAAGCAAACAAGCAATAAACAAATAAAAAAACTATAAGAACCACATGACAGGGATAAAAAAAATCACATTTCAATAATCAGCTTCAATGTGAATGCACTAAATGCACCACTGAAAAGACATGGAATGGCAAAACTGTATAAGAAACCAACACCCAATTATTTGCTGCATCCAGGAAACTTATCTTACTACAGGGTAAGCACACAGACTCAAAGTTAAAGGATGGAAAGTGAGTTTCTAGGCAAGTGGATCACAAAAGAAAGCAGAAGTCATGATTTTAATATCAAATAAACCATTAAGCTATCAATAATTTTAAAAGATATGTAAGGCAACTACATAATGATAAAACGTCCAATCCATCAACAAGAAATATTCATCCTAAACCTACGCAACCCACACAGGAGCACCAGCATTTATAAAGCAACTACTAAGTAAACTAAAAAAAGACATTGATTTTTAACACTATTATAGAAGGGGACTTGAATACCACATTAACAGCTCTAGATAGATATCATCAAGCAAAAGATAAACAAGGAGATCCAGAATCTCAACTTGACATTTAACCAAATGGTCTTAATAGATACCTACATAATATTCCAACCAACAATCATAAAACATACATTCTATTCACCACCACATGGAACATATTCCAAGACTGTTGAAATCCTCAGCCATAAATCAAGCATAAGCAAATTTCACAAGGTTGAAATATTGCTGTGCACCTTCTCAGACCACAGTAGAATAAATATCAACAACAAAAACAATTCCCCAAAGCCCTCAGCAATGCATACACTAAACAGCATAATGCAGAACAACTACTGGGACATTACTAAAATTAAAACAGAAATCAAAAGAGTCCTGGAAGCAAATGAAAATGAAGAAACACTTACTGAAACCTCTGAGATGCCATGAAATTAGTTCTAAGAGGGAAATTTATATCTCTATGAGCACATATCAAGAAAATGGAAAGATCACAAGTTGACAGTCTAACAAGTCACCTAAGGGAGGTGGAAAGAGAAGAACACCAAAACTCTAACTTCAAAAGAAGAGTCCTAGTCACGAAAATAAGAACCCAAATACCAGACATAGAAAACAAAAATATCAAGAGAACATCAACTAAACAAAAAGCTAGTTCTTTGAAAGAATTAACAAAATTGATGGACCCTTAGCCAGATTGACCAAGGAGAAGAGAGAAAAAGTCCAAATAAACACAATCAGAAATTTTTTAAAAAGGTCAAATCACAACTGACCATGAAGAAATACAAAAGATTATCATAGATTATTATGTACACCTGGATGAAAACAAACTTGATAACCTAAATGAAATGGAAGACTTTCTGACATCACACAATCTCCCCAAGTTGGAACAAGACAACATTGAGACACTAAATGGACCAATAGCAACCCATGAAATTGACTCTGTCATAAGAAACTACCTAAACAAAAAAACCCTGGACTGGAGGGCATTCCAGAAGAATTCTACAAAGCATACAAGGAGGAACTGATATGAATTCCATTGAAAGTATTCCAAGCAATTGAGAAAGATGGAATTCTCCACAAATCATTTTTCAAAGTTGACATCACACTGATACCCAAACAGGGTAAAGATCCAAGAAAAAAAAAGAGAACTACAGGCCAAAATTCCTTATGAACATAGATACAAAATCAACAAGATTCTAGCAAATCAGATCTAAAAACACATCTCATAAAGCATCCACCTGACCAAGTAGGCTTAATTCCCAGGATACAAGGATGGTTCAATACACAAAAGACCATAAAAGTAATTAAATACATCAACAAATATAAAAACAAGAACCAAATGATTATATCATTAGATGCAGAAAAGTCTTTTGATAAAATTCAGCCTCCCTTCTTGATAAAAACCCTCAAATACCTATGTGTAGAAGAAATATACATAAAAATAGTAAGTACCATCTATAATAAACCCACAGCTAGCATATTGCTAAACAGACAGAAACTGGAAACATTTCCCCTGAAATCTGGAAGAAGACAAGACTACCTACTCTCATCCCTCTTTTTCAACATTGTGTTGGAAGTCCTAGCTAGAGCAATTAGACAAGAGAAGGAAATCAGGCGTATAAAAATAGGAAACAGCTGCCAATATGTGTTCTTTGCTAACAGTATGATCCTATACCTCGAAAATCCAAGAGAATTTGTCAAAACCCTGCTTGCACTGATAAAGGACTTTGCCAAGTCTCAGGGTACAAAAGAAATGTGCAAAAAACAGCTGCATTCTTATACACCAAAGACAAGTAGGCAGAGAACCAAATAAAGATCACAATCCCATTCACAATATTCACACACAAAAATGAAAGACCTTGGCATCTTCCTAACCAGAGAAGGGCAAGACCTATACAATGAGAACTGCAAAACATTGTAACATCAAAGAATGCCAAAAAACATTGCAACATCAAAGAATGCCAAAAAAATAAAAAATAAACAAATGGGAAAATATCCCATGCTCATGGATAGGAAGAATCAACATTGTTAAGATATCCCTCCTACCAAAGGCAATTTACTGATTCAATGCAATATCCATCAAATTACCAACATCATTCTTCTCAACTCTGGAAATGACAATACAGAAATTCATATGGAAACTTAAACTACCACGAATAGCCAAAACAATCCTTAGCAAAAGAAACAATGCAGGAAGTATGACACTTTCAGGCTTCAAACTTTACTATAAGGCTACAATAATGAAAACAGCCTGTTCTTGTACTGGTACAAGAACAGGCATACAGACCAACGGAAAAGGATAGAAATTTGGGAAGCAACCTCAATTTCTCAACCAATTCATCTTTGACAAAGCCTCCAACAACAACCACTGGGGAGAGGAGAACTTATTCCTTAAATGATGCTGGGAAAACTGGCTGATCACATGCAAAAGATTGAAACAGAACCCCTACATATCACCATACACAAAAATTAACTCTAAATGGATCAAATACCTAAAAGTAAAACCTCAATCTATAAGAATCTTAGAAAATGCAGGAGACACCATTATGGAAATTGGAACTGGCAACTCAATCTTGATCAAAACCCCAAGTGCCCATACCATGAGAGATAAGATAGACAAGTGAGACCTGA
>NW_007150703.1:0-773 GCF_000164805.1 Carlito syrichta | reverse complement strand
GCTCATCTCATATTTCAGAGAAAATTTGTATTAGAGTGTATTATGAATCAGTCATTTCAGGACTCCAGCAACATTCTGGTCCTCTTGAGAGTTGTAATCAGGTATCTGGTAGTACAAATCCCTTAAGGTCCTCGGGATAATTAAGGCCAGATTCCCGGGAAAAAGTATCATATTGCCGTATTTGGATATAACATTGGACTTAAGATGAACTTGATAATCCTAAAATTTCCGTTTGTACTTTATTTGTAGAGGGGCTGAGGGTTTTGCAGTTGCCAAATATTTAGTACGAATTATTAAAATGTAACCAGGATCCATAGATTCCACGAAGCTAGGAAACATCTGGGCATCTGCATTTTTGTACACAGAATTTTGGTATCCACATGGACAGGGAAATTCAGACCATCTTGTTGAGAAGGGAAAGGGAATCCAGTTCTTGGAGTTCTCAATCGTCTAATTCTACAAAGTCTCTTTATAAGGTTTAATCAGCAATCTGGGCTTCTATTTCGCCACATTTGTAGTGTGTCTTTTAAAAAGGAATGAGGAATCTTGGTTTCAAATTTCTCAAGAACTTTATGGCAGTCTTTCTAAGAATATCCAAGCAACTAGAATTGTAGGTAACCAGGAAATATCTTGGCGTATTGCTGAGAGTGAAGCAGGAATTTCAGTAATGGTAGTTCTCATATACAGAACACTACACGACCTGTTGAGACGGAAGAATAACGAATCTTGGTTACACGAGGCCTCCATCCCAAAACTAAAAGACCGTATTGCTA
>NW_007150702.1:0-498 GCF_000164805.1 Carlito syrichta | reverse complement strand
TGGAGTTCTCAATCGTCTAATTCTACAAAGTCTCTTTATAAGGTTTAATCAGCAATCTGGGCTTCTATTTCGCCACATTTGTAGTGTGTCTTTTGAAAAGGAATGAGGAATCTTGGTTTCAAATTTCTCAAGAACTTTATGGTAGTCTTTCTAAGAATATCCAAGCAACTAGAATTGTAGGTAACCAGGAAATATCTTGGCGTATTGCTGAGAGTGAAGCAGGAATTTCAGTAATGGTAGTTCTCATATACAGAACACTACACGACCTGTTGAGACGGAAGAATAAGGAATCTTGGTTACACGAGGCCTCCATCCCAAAAACTAAAAGACCGTATTGCTAAGAGATAACCACCATTCAGGATTTGGGAGTAGGAATCTGCATAATGGTAGTCCTCATATACAGAAAACTGCACTGTCTATTGCAAAAGAAGAATAAGGAATCTGGTTTACACGTTTTCTCCATTCCCAAAAAACTGCAGGGTTTCTTGCTAAGGGCTA
>NW_007150701.1:0-2200 GCF_000164805.1 Carlito syrichta | reverse complement strand
CTAGGCAGCTGGCTAAACCAGATGACTTAACAAGCTTTCTTAACTAGCTAGTCAGCTGACTTAACTAGCTGACTTAACTAGGTAGTTACCTAGCTATCCAGCTGAATATACTCGCTGAAATAACTAGCTAACTAGCTAGGTAGACAAATTAACTATCTGACTTAACTAGCTAGCTAGCTGTCATAAATAACTAGTTAGCTAACTAGCTAACCAGCTGACTTAACAAGCTGAAATAACTAGATAACCAGGTGTCTAGCCATCTGACTTAACTAGCTTTTTAACTAGCTAGTGAGCTGGCTAGACAACAGATTTAATGAGATGAGTTAACTACCCAGTTAGCTGGTTTGCCAGCTGACTTAACATGTTGACTATCAATCTAGGCAGCTGGCCAGTCAAGAGACTAAACTAGGTGACTTAACTTGTTATCCAGCTGGCTAGTCAGCTGACTTAACTAGCAGACTTAATTAGCTAGCCAGCTAGGTAGCCAACTCACTTAACTAGGTCACTACCTAGCTAGCCAGCTTGCTAGCCATCTGACTTAACTAGCTGTTGTAACTAGCTGGCATGCTTTCTAGCCAGTTGAATTAACTAGCTTGCTACATAGCTAGCCAGCTGTCTATCCAGCTGAATTAACAAGGTGACTTATTTAGCTAGCCAGCTGTCTATCCAGCTGATTAATTAACAAACTACCTACCTAGCCAGCTAGCTAGTCAGCTGACTTCAATAGGTTACTTAACTAGTTAGCCAGGTTCCTAGACTGTTGACATAACTAGCTAGCTGCCTAGCTAGCAAGCTTGCTAGCTAGCTGATTTAACTAGCTGATTTAACTAGCTAGGTACCTGACATATCTAGCTGACTTAACTAGCAAGTTTCCTAGCTTGACAGCTGACTTAACTACCTGAAATAACTAGCGAGCCAGCTGGCTGCCTATCTAACATAAATAGATTTTTAACAAGTTAGTCAGCTGGCTAGACAACTAAATTAATGTGCTGACTTAACTAGCTACGTAGCTAAATAGCCAGCTGACTAAAGTACCTGACTTAACTTGCTGGCCAGCTGTCTAGCAAACTGAATCAATTACCTAGCCACCTATCTAGCCAGCAGACTAGCCAGCTTATTTAGCTAGCTGACTTAATGATGTAGCCAGCTGGCTAGCCAGTAGACTTAACTGGCTATCTACCTAGATAGAAAGCTGATTAGCCAGTTGACTTATCTACCTGAAATAGCTAGATAGCCTAAAGGCTAGCCAATTGACTTAAGTAGCTACTTACCTACATAACCCACTGGTTGGCTTGATGAGTTAACTACTTAACTATCTAGCTAACCTGTTGGCCTGTGAACTGACTTAACTAGGCTACTTAACTAGCTAGTCAGCTGACTTAACTAGCTGACTTAACTAGGTAGTTACCTAGCTATCCAGCTGAATATACTCGCTGAAATAACTAGTTAACTAGCTAGGTAGACAAATTAACTATCTGACTTAACTAGCTAGCTAACTGTCATAAATAACTAGTTAGCTAACTAGCTAACCAGCTGACTTAACAAGCTGAAATAACTAGATAACCAGGTGTCTAGCCATCTGACTTAACTAGCTTTTTAACTAGCTAGTGAGCTGGCTAGGCAACAGATTTAATGAGATGAGTTAACTACCCAGTTAGCTGGTTTGCAGCTGACTTAACATGTTGACTATCAATCTAGGCAGCTGGCCAGCCAAGTGACTAAACTAGGTGACTTAACTTGTTATCCAGCTGGCTAGTCAGCTGACTTAACTAGCAGACTTAATTAGCTAGCAAGCTGGGTAGCCAACTCACTTAACTAGGTCACTACCTACCTAACCAGCTTGCTAGCCATCTGACTTAACTAGCTGTTGTAACTAGCTGGCATGCTTTCTAGCCAGTTGAATTAACTAGCTTGCTACATAGCTAGCCAGCTGTCTATCCAGCTGAATTAACAAGGTGACTTATTTAGCTAGCCAGCTGTCTATCCAGCTGATTAATTAACAAACTACCTACCGAGCAAGCTTGCTAGCTAGCTGATTTAACTAGCTGACTTAACTAGCTAGGTACCTGACATATCTAGCTGACTTAACTAGCAAGTTTCCTAGCTTGACAGCTGACTTAACTACCTGAAATAACTAGCGAGCCAGCTGGATGCCTATCTAACATAATAGATTTTTACAAGTTAGTCAGCTGGCTAGACA
>NW_007150700.1:0-750 GCF_000164805.1 Carlito syrichta | reverse complement strand
AGCCAGCTGTCTATCCAGCTGAATTAACAAGGTGACTTATTTAGCTAGCCAGCTGTCTATCCAGCTGATTAATTAACAAACTACCTACCTAGCAAGCTTGCTAGCTAGCAGATTTAACTAGCTGACTTAACTAGCTAGGTACCTGACATATCTAGCTGACTTAACTAGCAAGTTTCCTAGCTTGACAGCTGACTTAACTACCTGAAATAACTAGCGAGCCAGCTGGATGCCTATCTAACATAAATAGATTTTTAACAAGTTAGTCAGCTGGCTAGACAACTAAATTAATGTGCTGACTTAACTAGCTACGTAGCTAAATAGCCAGCTGACTAAAGTACCTGACTTAACTTGCTGGCCAGCTGTCTAGCAAACTGAATCAATTACCTAGCCACCTATCTAGCCAGCAGACTAACCAGCTTATTTAGCTAGCTGACTTAATGATGTAGCCAGCTGGCTAGCCAGCAGACTTAACTGGCTATCCACCTAGATAGAAAGCTGATTAGCCAGTTGACTTATCTACCTGAAATAGCTAGATAGCCTAAAGGCTAGCCAATTGACTTAAGTAGCTACTTACCTACATAGCCCACTGATTGACTTGATGAGTTAACTACTTAACTATCTAGCTAAACTGCAGGCCTGTGAACTGACTTAACTAGGTTACTTAACTAGCTAGTCAGCTGGTTAGCCAGATGACTTAACTAGATAGCAACCCTGATAGGCAGGTGGCTAGGCAACTGACTTAACTAACTG
>NW_007150699.1:0-733 GCF_000164805.1 Carlito syrichta | reverse complement strand
CCACCGTGACCTTGGACTGGGCCACATCCTGTAGGGCCCAGTGTGATCCTTTGGACTGGGCCACATTCTTAGGGAAATTGGCTTAAGCTATAATTAAGAGCTTCCGTAGCATTATATAAGTGGTAGAGTTTAATTTAGTCATCATGGGTATTGAGTGAACTTTAAAAGTTATTGATTATCAAAACATCATTAGACTAGTAAGGATTGTTACACTGCTTTTAAAAAACATTAACTAGCAAAGAAAACAATGATACAATCTTGGGGTTTGTTCCTCCTCACACCTAAGCATCTGGTGGGTAGGGGATGCCCCCCCACACCTGGCTTTGTGTTCACGTGAAAGACTTGTGAGACTGCCTGTCTAAAATTTGGGGATAAATACCTGCTGTAACTTTCAATAAACGGCTTCTGCTCATTTCACTAAACAATTTTCCACTTTCTTTCTTTCTCTTTCTTCCTCTTTATATCTATCCTTCCATCTTTCTTTCTTTTAATATCTATCCCTACAGATTCGCTGACGCCACCACATTTTCCAAGGGACTCCCCAAAACTTGCAGGGGCTGTCCCCCTACAACCATCATAGAGTTGAGTCAATCGCTGAGACATTCATCACAGTGTAAGACCAATTACTGGGTCACATATTCCAGAGGAGGTCCAGTCAAAGAGGAAAAGATCCTAGAGGAGTGCCTGTTACTGGAGAATCCATAAGGAGGAAGGCTAATCACTATGCATGATC
>NW_007150698.1:0-3577 GCF_000164805.1 Carlito syrichta | reverse complement strand
AATGCTGGGAGATCCCAAGGTGGGAGAAACCCATCTCAGGGCCAAGGATCTAAGCAGAAGACTCAAGAAGGAGAAAAAGGAAATAGGTATTACACAATTGAGAGCTGACTCGTGGTGCCCATTGAGAACCTGGAATTAAAAGGGAATACTGTTTAACCAAATAGGCTCTTTTCTGGGAGTTTATCATTTGCAGGGGATTAGCATATGTTATGAGCTAAATTATGTCCCCTCCCCAAAATTTATACGTTCATGTTCTGACACCCTTTGCCTCAGAATGTGACTGTATTTAGACATATGGTCCTTAAAGAAGTAATTAAGTTTAAGTGAGGTTATTGGGGGAGGGAACCCTAATCCAAGATGTCTGACTTTTTTTTTTTTAGTTGGAGTCTCACTCTGTTGCCCAGACTGGAGTGCCGTGGCATGCTCCTGGCCACTGCAGCCTCGACCTGCTGGGCTCTGGCAATCCTTCTGCCTCAGCCTTCCAAGTAGCCGGAATTACAGGCGCATGCTACCATGCCCGGTTAACTTTTTAATTTATTGTAGAGATGAGGTCTTGCCAAGTTGCCCAGGTGGGTCTCAAACCTGCGAACTCAGGCAATTCACTCACCTCGGCCTCCCAAAGCATGGGATTATGGCTGAGCCATCAAGCCCGGCCTCAATTAATTTGTTAATGAACACCTAGCTTGATCCATATCATGGCTGGTGTGAATAGTACTACAATAAACATGAAAGTGTGGGTACATACTGATTTCATTTTCTAAGAACATATACACACAGTGATTTATATGGTAGATCTATTTTCAATTTTTGAGAAGCTCCATTTTGTTTCCCATTACTGTACTGATTTATATTCACACAATAATTTGCAAGGATTCTCTTTTCTTTGCATCTTTGCCAACATTTGTTATCTTTTGTCTTTTTAATAATAGTCATTATAATATGTCAGTGATATTGAATTTTTTTTTAGATGAAAGCTTATGCTGAACATTTTTTCTTATATCTGTTAACCATTGGAATACTTTCTTTGAGAAATATTCACTTAGGGTTTAGTTCATTTTAAGAAAGTTATTTGTTTTTAATTGTATAGTTGTTTGAGTTTCTTATGTGTATTTGATATTAAGTTCTTGTTAGATATACAATTTGCAAATATGTTGTTTATATGTTGTTTCATCATCATGCTGATTGTATCTAATGCTATACAGAAGTTTTTTAGTTTGGAGTAATTCTGTTTGTCTATTTTCACTTACATTGCCTATGATTTTGAGGTAAAATCTAAAAATTAATTGCTCAAGTCACTGTCATGGAGACTTTACTCTGTATTTTCTTATAGTAGATTCGGAGTTTCAGGTCTTACATTTATGTCTTTAATCTATTTTGAGTTGATTTTTGTATATTGTGTGAGAAAAGTTCTCATTTCATTGTTCTGCATGTGGATATGTAGTTTTCCCAACACGATTTATTGTCATTTCCCATTGTATTTTCTTGTCATCTTTGTCTAAAATCACTTAGCTGCAAATGTATAGATTTGTTTCTGAACCTTTATTCTGGCCTATTGGCGTATGGGTCTGCTTTTATGCTGGTAACATATTGTTTTTGCTACTATACATTTGTAGTATTTATTTGTTTATTTATTTATTTAGAGTTGGAGTCTAACTCTGTTGCCCAGGCTGGAGTGCAGAGGCATGCTCACGGCCACGCCAGCGTCGACCTCCTGGGCAATCCTTCTGCCTTTCAAGTAGCCAGAACTACAGGCTCACACTATCATGTCCAGCTAATTTTTTATATATTGTAGAGACGAGGTCTCGCCAAGTTGCCTAGTCTGGTCTCAAACCCATGGCCTCAGGCAATCCACTCACCTTGGCCTCCCAAAGTGCTGGGATGATAGGCTGATCCACTGTAGTGTATTTTAAAGTCTGATAGTATGGTGTCTCCAGCTTCATTCATTTTGTTTAATAGCTTTTCTGTTAAGGTTCTTATGTGGCACTACATAAGTTTTTAGATTTCTTAATATTGTTCTGTAAAGAATGGAATTAGTATTTTGATAGGATTTACATTTAATTTATAGGCCAGACTGTGTAGTATAGACATTTTTGGCAACATGAATTCTGCAAATCAATAAATGACAGATTTTTTTCCTTTATTTGTATTTTCTCTACATTTTTACCTCAATGTACTTTAGTTTTCAATACAGAGTTCTTTCACCTCTTGGTTAAATTTTTTTCTAAGTATATTTTTTAGTAGCTATTGTAGAAGGAATTGTTTTATTGATTTCTTTTTTAGAGAGTTTATTGTTAGTGTATAGAATGCCTTTGAATTCTGCAAGTTGAATGAATTTTTGATTAGTACTAACAATTTTTTTGGTGGTATATTTAGGGCTTTTTATATATAAGAGTAGGACATCTGCAAATAGGAATAATTTGACTTCTGTATTTGCAGTCTGGAATTCTTTGGTATTTACTCTCAGATTGCTCTGGCTTTGTCATCCAGTCTTATGGTAAACCAAAGTAGAGAGAGTGGGCCTACCAGACCTGCTCCAGCACTGAGAAAAAGCTTACAATATTTCTTACTTTAGTGTGAAAAAACTGTTCTTTTGTGACACATGACCTTGAATGAGTTGAGATGCATTTCCTCTTTCCTAATTTGTTGAGATATTTAATCATAAGCACACTGAATTTGTCAAATCCTCTTTCTGCATTGGTTAAAATGTTATAGTTGGTCCTAGAATCTGTATTCCTGGTCAGAACCTGGGAGGAGGCATTGATACCTAGGGAAGGCAATAAGGATCTCATATGTCATGTTCTGTGGGCATGTCTTGTTTATGATATCTACTGTGAGTGTCTGACTTCCTGACTAGACAGAGGTCCAGGATTTGTCATCTGTTTTGTTTGAGTTGTGACAAGTGTCTAGAAAAAGTGCCTGCACAAAGCAAGTGCTATGTGTGTTGAATGAATGAACCTCAGTTCTGTCTTCCTAGATATCTGGCAGAACCTGGAGCCTCTCTTCCAGTGCCTACGAACCCCTGTTCTCTCTATGTCAAGCACAAAGACCAGTTATAAGTAATTTCAAATTACCTTTACAAATGCTAACGTAGATTTACTTTCTATGAGTTTTTCCAATTTTAGAGGGACATGGACTATTGAGGCATGAGACAGAGAGCTTCTTTTGTGAATGAAGAGAAAAAGAATTTAAAATGATCAACCATGGTATACCAGCAGCATTTTTACAGGACCAGGAACTAGGAACCTGCTTGCCATGTCTTAGGCCATTTTATTCTTACAAGAACTCTGTGAGGCACATCTTCTTAACACCCATTTTCAGAGGAACAAACTGAAGCTTGGAGCGTGGTAATGACATTCTCAAGACACAGCTAGTAGATGGCAGAGTCATCACTGTTCCTTGGAGACCACAGAGGCTCACTTACTGATCCTTTGTTCTAGGAACTGTGAGGTGGTAGTGAAGTCCTGGTAGGAACCCAGGAATGAGATGAAGGAAGAGACAGTTATACCCTGGAAGGCTGGAACCAAGGACTCCAGATGTTGTTTCCTTGAGCCTGACTGGGGTGTTGGCATCATGTAGA
>NW_007150697.1:0-740 GCF_000164805.1 Carlito syrichta | reverse complement strand
TTGCTGTATATGAGGATTGCTATTACCACTTTCATGCCTCGAATCCCTGATTCTTCTTTAGCTGTCAGCAAGATGCCCTGCAGATTTTCAGGACTGAGTACCTGTATAACCCAGATTCCTTATTTTTAGCAACAGCCATGCAGTTGCCTGTATATGAATACTCCTGTTCACAGATACATGCGACGAAAGCTTGATTTTTGTTCAGATCTTAGGAAGACGCCGTATACTTTTTGGACATTGAGACAATATGTCACCCACATTCCTTATTCTTCCTTACGAAAAGTCAGTGCAGTTGCCTGTATATGAGGATTTCATTTCCTTATTTATGCTTCAAAAACCCAAAGTCATTTTTAGCCCTTAGCAAGGAACCATGAAGTTTTATTGGGATGGAAGACACGTGTAAATCACATTCCTTATTCTCCTTTAGCAATAGACAGTGCACTTTCCTGTATATGAGGACTCCCATTATCCAGATTCCTACTCCCAAAACCTGAATGGTGGTTATCTCTTAGCAAGACGCCTGTAGGTTTTTGGGATGGAGGACTCGTGTAACCAAGATTCCAATTCTACATAGCAACAGGTCGTGTAGAGTTCTGTATATGAGGACTCCCTTTACTGACATTCCTGCTCCATTCTCAGCAAGACGCCAAGATATATCCTGGTGACTTAGAATTCGAGTTGTTGGGATATCAAGAGAAAGACTCCCTTAACGTGCTTGAGAATTGGAACACAAGATTCCT
>NW_007150696.1:0-825 GCF_000164805.1 Carlito syrichta | reverse complement strand
GACCATGAAGTTTTATTGGGATGGAAGACACGTGTAAATCAGATTCCTTATTCTCCTTTAGCAATAGACAGTGCAGTTTCCTGTATATGAAGACTCCCATTATCCAGATTCCTACTCCCAAAACCTGAATGGTGGTTATCTCTTAGCAAGACGCCTGTAGGTTTTTGGGATGGAGGACTCGTGTAACCAAGATTCCAATTCTACCGTAGCAACAGGTCGTGTAGAGTTCTGTATATGAGGACTCCCTTTACTGACATTCCTGCTCCATTCTCAGCAAGACGCCAAGATATTTCCTGGTGACTTAGAATTCGAGTTGTTGGGCTATCAAGAGAAAGACTCCCTTAACGTGCTTGAGAAATTGGAACACAAGATTCCTGGGCCCTTTAAAAAGACACACTAAAAATATGGCGGCATAGAGGCCCAGATTGCTGATTAAACCTTATCAAGAGACCTTGTAGATTTAGGCGATTGAGAACTCCAAGAACCAGATTTCCTTTCCGTTCTCAGCAAGATGCCCTGATTTTCCCTGTCCATATAGATTCCAAAACTCTGTATACAAAAATGTAGACGCCCAGATGTTTCCTAGGGATTTGGATTCCATGAATCCTGGTTACATTTTAATAATTCGTACTATTATTTGGCAACTGCAAAACCCTCGGCCCCTCTCCAAATAAAGTACAAACGGAATTTTAAGGATTACCAAGTTCATCTTAAGACCAAATTTACATGTAAAACGGCCAGATGATACTTTTCTTCTGGGAATCTGGGCCTTGATTGTTTTCCCGAGGTTCCTAAGGACTTGTACTACCAGATACCCGATTCCAC
>NW_007150695.1:0-782 GCF_000164805.1 Carlito syrichta | reverse complement strand
GGACCAGAATGTTGCTGGAGTTCTGAAATGACTGATTTGTAATATCCACAAGCCAAATATCTCTGAAACATGAGATGAGCACTAAGCCTGGGTTCTTGTTCATCCTCTAGTAAGACACCCTGAGAATTTTTCAGATAGTGGACAAGTGTATCACAGATTCCTTATTCTTCCTTAGCGAGGGACAGTGTAATATCCTGCATAAGAGGCCTCCCTTTCCTCAGAACACTGTTTGGAAACGCTGATTCTTGTTTAGCCCTTAGCAAGATGTCATGTAGATATTGGGATGGAGGAACCATGTAAAACAGGTTTCTTATTTCTCCTTAGCAGGAGATCGTGTAGATTCTGTACATGAGGACTTCTATTACCTATATTGTAGCTTCTAAACCCTGATTCTTGTTAGCCCACTGCAGATGGCCTGTTAATTTGTAGGACTGAGGACTGGTATAACCCCGATTCTTTTTCTATCCTTGGAAAGGATCTGTGTATTTTTCTGTATATTAGGACTCACATTACATAGATCCTGCTTCGAAACTCTGATTCTTTTCCAGCCCTTTCTAGGATGCCCTGTAGATTTTTGGGATTGAAGACTCGTGTAACCCAGATTACTTATTCTTTCTTACCAAAAGTTCATGTAGTTGCCTGTATATAAGGACTCCATTTCCACAGATTCATGCTTAAAACACCCTGATTCGTGTTTAGCCCATAGCAAGACGACATGAAGTTTTTTTGGGATAGAGGACACGAGCAAGGCCGATTCCTTATTCTTACTTAGCAACAGTCAG
>NW_007150694.1:0-730 GCF_000164805.1 Carlito syrichta | reverse complement strand
AATTACTAATAAATAAATGTAAAATACTTTGAATAAACTTATCCAGGGAAGTGAAAGATATGTATACTGAAAACTACAAAACATCACTCAAAGATATTAAAGAAGATCTGAATAAGGGAAAAATATATTACATTTGTGGATTGGAAGACTTAATATCACTAAGATGAAAATACTCCCCAGAGAGATCTCCAGTTCAGTGTAATCCTTATCAACATTCTGATGGCAGTTTTTGCAGAATTGAAAAAGCTGTTTCTCAAATTCATATGGAATTTCAAGGGTATCTAAATGATTTCAAAAACTGAAAGCAGTTAAAGAGCTAAGACTTCATAATTTCAAAACTTACTACAAAACCTCAGTAATCAAAATTGAGTGGTACCATCATAAAGAGGTACAAACAAACTAATAGAATAATAATCCAGAAATGAACATAAGCATCCATGGCTAACAAATTTTTTACTAGATACCAAGGCCATAAAATGGGGGAAATCATAGTCAATTCAATAAAAGATACAGGGATAACTAGATAAACACATAAAAGGTGATGTTGGACTCCTACCTCACTCCATATACAAAAATTAGCTCAAAATAAATTAAGAACCTAAATCTGAAAGCTGATATTATAAAATTTTGAAAAAGAAAAACTTAGGATCAAATTAGATTTGATATCAAAAGTAAAAGCAACAAAGGAAAATAGGTAAATTTGACTTGACCAATTTAGAAACTTGTATGC
>NW_007150693.1:0-790 GCF_000164805.1 Carlito syrichta | reverse complement strand
TTTAAAAATAAGTTCAATGACTACGTAATATTAAATCAAAATGAAATGACACAATTTATTTCACCATTTCCCTCCTAGATATTAAGGTTGCATCCCATGTAAATGTATAGCTATTTATGTGACTCTTTGATGAAAATGTTGTCTGCCTCATCAGATTGTAAATGCTTGTATTTGATTTTGGTTACTACTGTTCCCATTCCATAGCAATATCTGAAATCTAACAGGTTACCAATAGCATCTGGCAAATTGATGAAACTATCCTTCCATTTTTGCTGCAAGCCAGCCTCATATACAAAACATTTTTAATCCTCCTTACCACAGCTGTCATACTTGTCGCTCTCTCCTAAAATTTCCCTCTAGTTCTTTTTTTTTTTTTTTTTAATTCCCCTGCAGGGAAAAGAGGGCAAGTACATCTTTTTTTTTTTTTTTTGAGTTGCAGTCTCACTCTGTCACCCAGATTGGAGTGCAGTGGCATGCTCCTGGTCACCGCAGCCTCAACCTGCTGGGCTCTGGCGATCCTTCCGCCTCAGCCTTCCAAGTAGCCAGAATTACAGGTGCACACTATTATGTCTGGCTAATTTTTTTGATTTATTGTACAGATGAGATCTTGCCAAATTGCCTGGGTGGGTTTTGAACCCACGGGCTCAGGCAATCCACTTGCCTCAGCCTCCCAAAGTGCTGGGAATACAGGCTGAGCCACCGAGCCCAGCTGACAGATACTATCTATTGAGCAATATTATGTGTCAGGCACTGTTCTAGATATACTTAAGAAGAAGGTCCATGCCAAAAG
>NW_007150692.1:0-777 GCF_000164805.1 Carlito syrichta | reverse complement strand
GTGAACCAGACTTGCATGCCAGGAATGAAGCTACTTGGTCATGATGGATGATTTTTGAGATGTATTGCTGAATCCGGTTTGCTAGGATCTGTTGAGAATTTTCGCATCTATGTTCATCAAAGATATTGGCCTGTAGTTCTCTTTCTTTGTTGGATCTTTACCTGGCTTGGGTATCAATGTGATGTTGGCTTCGTAAAATGATTTGGGGAGAGTTCCATCTTTTTCAATCGCCTGGAATACCTTCAGTAGGATTGGTATCAGCTCCTCCTTAAATGTCTTGTAGAATTCTGCTGGAAAGCCATATGGACCAGGGCTTTTTTTTGTAGGAAGTTTTCTTATTACGTGGTCGATTTCCTTGATTGTTATTGGTTTATTTAGGGTCTCAATTTCTTCTTGTTCCAACCTAGGTAGGTTGTGTGATGTCAGAAAGAACCTGGAAACAACCATGCTGCCCATCAAAAGAGGACTGGATTAAAAAAATGTGGTACATATACACGATGGAATACTACGCAGCCATAAAAAAGAACAAAATCATGAATTTCGCTGCAACCTGGATGGAACTAGAGTCTATAATACTGAGTGACCTCTCACAAAAACAAAAATCCGAATATCACATGTTCTCACTCATATAATGGACCTTGAACATCCAATGCAATACTACGAGAAAATGACGGATGGTACTGGGAAACTATGGGGGGGAGGGGGATGGGATTAACAGTAGCAAATATCTGTCGGGGGATGGGAAAACACTTCTTATCTACAGGGTGCCTGAATGAG
>NW_007150691.1:0-2364 GCF_000164805.1 Carlito syrichta | reverse complement strand
CTGTATTGCTGAATCCGGTTTGCTAGGATCTTGTTGAGAATTTTACCAACAATGTTCATCAAAGATATTGGCCTGTAGTTCTCTTTCTTTGTTGGATCTTTACCTGGCTTGGGTATCAATGTGATGTTGGCTTCGTAAAATGATTTGGGGAGAGTTCCATCTTTTTCAATCGCCTGGAATACCTTCAGTAGGATTGGTATCAGCTCCTCCTTAAATGTCTTGTAGAATTCTGCTGGAAAGCCATCTGGACCAGGGCTTTTTTTTGTAGGAAGTTTTCTTATTACGTGGTCGATTTCCTTGATTGCTATTGGTTTATTTAGGGTCTCAATTTCTTCTTGTTCCAACCTAGGTAGGTTGTGTGATGTCAGAAAGAACCTGGAAACAACCATGCTGCCCATCAAAAGAGGACTGGATTAAAAAAATGTGGTACATATACACGATGGAATACTAAGTAGCCATAAAAAAGAACAAAATCATGAATTTCGCTGCAACCTGGATGGAACTAGAGTCTATAATACTGAGTGACCTCTCACAAAAACAAAAATCCGAGTATCACATGTTCTCACTCATATAATGGACCTTGAACATCCAATGCAATACTATGAGAAAATGACGGATGGTACTGGGAAACTATGGGGGGGAGGGGGATGGGATTAACAGTAGCAAATATCTGTCGGGGGATGGGAAAACACATCTTATCTACAGGGTGCCTGAATGAAACGTCATTGTACACCTAACCCTTACTGTACCCCACAAACCATAATAAAAATACTGATTATGAAGAAAAAAAAAAAAAAAGAGTAAACCAAAAAAAAAAAAAAAATAATAACTTCATCCAATTTAAAAAAGCACAATACAAAGTGGAACCCCCCCAAAACTGGACTACTTCTTGTTTAACATTGTTAAATCTTGCAGTCACCTATAATGAAAAGTCACATTTACATTTTCTTTTATTTTGTTTCAATTTCCCAATTTGTCCAATACATCATTCAACATTTATTTAACACGACTATCACTATCTCTGTGTTATGAGGGAAGTGTGCAAAATAGGAAAGTAAATATAAGGCGTAATTTCAGCATTTATGGCGTTTTCTACTCTCAGAAGATACTATTTCATCTTTATGTAAGAATGTTTTGGCAAATAAATACAAGCGTTGCCTTTTTTCTACTAAATTGTGTCACTGTGATTTAAAAACAAATAAAAGGTTGAGAGTTAATTTAGATTTTACACAATAGCATTTCTTTGCTTTAGAGCCTATATTTTGGCTTTTTATCATTTTCATAGCAGTTTTGTAGCTCTCCGTTCCTGAAAATTGAGGCAGTTCTGCACTCTTGCAAAGTTTCAAAAGAATTGTTACAAATGAAGCCACTTCTCATTTAAGGGAGAAGGGAGGTTTGCTAAAAACAAAAAACAAAAAACAACTCCTCCATGGAAAGTTTATAAATTCAAGTTTGTTCCTATTGTGAATAAGGCGAGTAAAGCTCACAGAGGATTCCTGGGTTTTGCACACCCATGTCACAACTAAACTGTGAAACTATTCACCATGATGGATATAAATGTGTCTGTCGAGTTAGTGTGACTTCCTTCAGGCCCGCATGAGTTCTCTGCTGCTGTGCTTTATCCACAAAAGATGGGGGGGGGACAGGCAGGGCGCCCGGCACCACCCACAAACAGGACACCCAGAAGCCACATGCCTCGGCAGAGGGAGGAATCGGAGACAGTGTAAGTGACCACCATTAAGCCGGCCTCTGGCGCCCACGCAGCCTTTCGCCCTTGGACCCCAGCTGCGTTATGGAGTGCTCGCAGACGACTATAAAGCAGGGAGCCGCAGCAGACAGAGCAGCCAGTACTCCAGCTTCAAAGATCTCAGAGCCAGGACTGCTCTGTCACCATCAACCGTGAAGCCAGGCTGGCCGTCCCTCTGCAGATGGAGGAGTTAGAGTTCCTGCCGAGATGACGGCCACGAACCCCGGAACCGGGTACTCCCCACTGCTGCGGGCCGCAAGCCTGCTTCTGGTGCGGCTGCCGACCCTCGGAGCCGATCCCCCACTACTGAAGAGTCAGGACCCAAAGGCAACAGACAACTCCGAAGCCGGTACTCTGCACCACCGCCAACCGCGAAGCAAAGCCAGACCTCCAGCTTCAGCCGACTGAAGAGCTGGATCCCACGCGTAGAAGACTGGCCGCAGAGCCCGTCCCCACCGCCAAGGACCGCAGAACCTGACCCCCGCGTCACCGCCCGCCGCGGAACTAGGACCCTACTCCGAAGACCCCGGAGCCAAGTCCCCAGCGCAGCTGATGGCAACGGCGCCTAGCTCCCCACGCCGCCGCCCACCGTGAAGTCAGCCTTCAGCGTGTCACCG
>NW_007150690.1:0-658 GCF_000164805.1 Carlito syrichta | reverse complement strand
TAATGGAGTTGAGTTGACAGAGATAGAGCTGAAACTGCCAATGCTCAGAATAAAAAAACACTCAAAACACAAGTGCAAGAAAAAACATGTGTTAGGAGTTCATCATTTCAATTAGGAGCCATTGTGGAGCAATGATCTACGGGAACTTGGACTCTGGTAAATGCTTATAAAATTTTCTCACCTAAAATTTTCACCTTTTAGTACAGTAACTGCTGCAATCTCTGGATACAATGTAAAAATTTAAAAAATAATAGGCATATTTAACCCCTGAAGGCTTGGTTGTACATCTGGTGTCCAGATAGAAAGAATCAGTTGATATGAAGATTGAAACAGAAGATGGGATCTACAGCTTTTGCACTCTTAATTTCAGCACAGCTTGGCAACTCCTCTCCCTCGATTCAGTATCTCACTGCTCAATATCCTCTCAAACCCTTATTACTAAGGCCTCTGGAACTACTCTCTCAAGAAACACACACACACACACACGTACACATGCATACACACACACACACACACACACACACACACACACACAAGCAAATCCATCTGATATCCTCCCATTTCTTTAAAAAAAATTACCTAAATGAAAGAGCATTTTCTTGAGGACACCACCCCCTCTAAAACAGAGTGTATATGTAATTTGACATAGAAACCAGGA
>NW_007150689.1:0-1010 GCF_000164805.1 Carlito syrichta | reverse complement strand
CCAGTGGCAAATTTCATTTTTACAATAAAATCTCATCTAAAGGAACTTATTTTAATTAATTAGTTTTACAGAAAAATTAAACAGAAGGTAAAGACAGTTTCCACACATTCCCTTATCTTCCACCCTCTGCCACAGTTTCCCTAATGGTAATATCTTGGATTAACATGGTACATTTGTCATAACTGATGAGTCTATATTGATACATTAGTATTAACTAAAGTCCATAGTTTATATTAAGGCTCATGCTTTGTGGTGACAAATGAAGAATGACAGGTATCCTCCATTAGAGTTCTGTGCAAAATAGTTTCACTGAACTGAAAATGGCAGTGCTTCACCTGTTTATCTCTCCCTACCCCTGAAACCCCTATCCCTGATTTTGCTTTGATGTTTTATCTAGAAAGTCATCATCACATTCAAGATTACCCAAATTTTCTCCTACGTTATTTTCTAAGAGTTTTATAATTTTCCATTTTATATTTAGTCAAATGATTTTGACTTAATTTTTGTGACTTGTTGGGAGCCAACATATGTAACCACACAGCTGAGGCCTATGAAGGCCTATTCAGAAGGTCGCCTTGGAGACAAGGATATAACATCAAGTGTGTACATATGAATAGTAACCAGTGTATTATAAGACAACATAATTTTCAATATTAGGAAGTGACAGTCTAAAATAAAATCTTATTATATCCTATGAAAAATGCACAGCAGAATTATTTTATATCTCTTTTTCTTTCTAAACTGTTTTTCTTCTTAAGATTTTTTAGCTGTTATTTCCTGGTAAATTGATTGATTAGCTTTTGTTCCAGTATGTAGTTTCATTTGGGGTTATGATTAGACGTTATAACTGTGATAATAGTTGTATTATGTTGCTTTTGGTCAAGCAGAACGTTCTTGGTTTTTGTACGTGCAGTAACTTTCAGCTTGCTTCAGTCCCCGGCTGTCGTTATGGCAACTGTGCAGTTCATTGTTTTAAGTGGCATGACAGGTTTTGAGACGTAGGTAGTTTC
>NW_007150688.1:0-799 GCF_000164805.1 Carlito syrichta | reverse complement strand
AAAAAATAATCAGAGTTTCGAAGCAGGATCTATGTAATGAGAGTCCTAATATACAGGAAAATACACGGCCCCTTGCCAAGGAAGAAAAAGATTCGGGGTTATAGCAGTCCTCAGTCCTAAAACTCAACAGGCTATCTGCTGGGGGCTAAACAAGAATCAGGGTTTAGAAGCCTCAATATAGGTAATAGACGTCCTCATAAACAGAATCTACATGATCTCTTCCTAAGGAAAAATAAGAAACCTGTTTTACACGATACCTCCATCACAATATCTACATGACAGCTTGCTAAGGGCTAAACAAGAATCAGGGATTGGAAACAGGATTCTGGGGAAAGGGATTCCTCATATACAGGACACGACACGGCCCCTCACTAAGGAAGAAAAAGGAATCTGTGATACACTAGTCCCCAATCCCCCCAAAAAATTCTCAGGGTGTCTTGCTGTGGGATAAAAAGTATCAGGGCTTCGAACTCGGATCATGATTCAGAGACATTTGGCTTGTGGCTATCATGAAGCAGTCATTCCAGGACTCCAGCAACTTTCTGTTCCTCTTGAGAATTGTAAACGTATATCTGGTAGTACAAGTCCATTAGGTTTCTCGGGACAACTAACGCCATATTCCCAGAACAAAAGTATCTTCTTGTCCTAATTGTATGTAACTCTGGTCTTAAGATGAACGTGGTAATGCTTAAATTTCCGTTTATACTTTTATGTGGACAGGGGCCGAGTGTTTTGCAGTTGCCAAATATTTAGTACGAATTATTAAAATGTAACCAGGAAACATGGATTCCACCTCCCT
>NW_007150687.1:0-901 GCF_000164805.1 Carlito syrichta | reverse complement strand
TCAGTAACGGGAGTCCTCATATACAGAACACTCAGGACATGTTGCTCTGGAAGAATAAAGAATCTTGGTTACCCGTGTCCTCCATCTGAAAAATTTACAAAGGTTCTTGCTAAGACATAACTACCAGTCAGGTTTTGGGAGTAGGAATCTGCATAACGGGAGTCCTCATATATAGGAAAGTGAACTGTCTATTGCTAAAGAAGAATAAGAAATCTGGTTTACACGTGTCTTCATTCTCTAAAAAAAATTCAGTGTGTCTTGCTAAGAGCAAAACACGAATTTGGGTTTTTGAAGCATAATCTAGGGAAATGAAATCCTCATATACAGGCAATTGCAAGAACTTTTCCTATGAAAGAATAAGGAATCTGTGTGACATGTGATCTCAATCCCCAAAAAACTACACGGAGTCTTCCTAAGGTCTAAACAGGCATCAGGGTTTTAACGCATGTTCTGGGACAGGGAATACTCATATACAGGCAACTGCACGGTTGTTGCTAAAAATACGGAATCTGGGTTATACGAGTCCTCAGTCCGGAAAATCTACAGGGCATCTTGCTGATGGCTACAGACGAAACAAGGATTCGAGGCATGAATGTGGGTAATAGAAGTCCTCATACACAGGAAACTACTTGGCCTCTTGCTAAGAAAAAAGAAGAAATCTGTTTTACACGGTTCCTCGATCAATAAATCTACATGGCGTCTTACTAAGTTCTAAACAAGAGTCAGGGTTTCTAAACAGGAATCTAGGGAAAGAGAGTCCTCATATACAGGGCACTATACTGCCTCTAACTATGAAAGAATAAAGAATCTTTGTTGTACGAGTCCTCAATCCAACAATTCCCAGGGTGTCAGTTATGAGACAAACATAAATCAGGGCTTCGAAATTTTCCAAATATTTGGG
>NW_007150686.1:0-592 GCF_000164805.1 Carlito syrichta | reverse complement strand
TCTTTCTATCTGTCTTACTTTTCTTTCCTTACTAGGTTGCCCAGGCTGCTCTCACACCGCCTAACTTGGGTCAACCTCTCAGCCTCGGTCTCCTAAACTTCAGCGTTCACAGGTTTTCTATTTGATGAACATCCTGGTCTCTGCCTGCTCTTGAACTCTGGGCCTGAGGCGATCCTCCTGCCAAGGCCCGTCCTCACCCAAAGTTTTCTGGGTTTTCTTGGAGGTCAAGGTGGGGGTTTGCTATGGTGTCCAGCCTTGTCTGGAGCTCCAGGGCTCCAGACATCTTTCTGTCTTGAACTCCCAAAAAGCCAAGAGACATGTATGAGTCGCCCGGCCATCCCTGCCCCCCTGAAGGTTTGAGAGTCATGCTCTTCCTTTCCCTGAGGTGGCCATGGGAGGAGCAAGAGGGTCCACCCTGAGTAACAAGGTGGTAGGAAGTGTAGGAGCCCCGGCAGATACATGCCCATGCTCCAAGCACTCCCTCAGTGGAGTGTCCAGTGGGCTACACCAGCCACTCTCTCCGGGATCCCATGTCATCTGTGTGGGACCCCAAGAGGTGTGTGGAGGCTTGGTGCAGGGGCTCACAGCTCTC
>NW_007150685.1:0-3307 GCF_000164805.1 Carlito syrichta | reverse complement strand
CAATCTATGATCATGGAATATTTTTCCATTTGTTTGTGTCATCTTTGATTTCTTTGAGCAAAGTTTTGTAGTTTTCATTGTAAAGGTCTTTCATTTCTCTGGTTAGGAAGTTGCCGAGGTATTTCACTTTTTTTTTGCTATTGTAAATGGAATTGTGCTTTTTATTTGGTTCTCTGCCTGTTTGTTGTTGGTGTATAAAAATGCCAGTCTTTTGCATGTTGATTTTGTACCCTGAGACTTTGCCAAAGTCCTTTATCAGTGTAAGAAGATTTTTGACAGATTATCTTGGATTTTTGAGGTATAGAACCATATCATCAACAAAAAGGCATAACTTAACTTCCTGTTTTCCTAAAGTATGAAGAGCAACAAAAAATAATGAGTAGATTTTTCCAAAGGAAATGGAAAGTAGTAGGAAATGAAAAACGTTCTATCTCAAAGAATACAAGAACTTAAACATAAAAATGTCAAAGACAAATTGTTCTTATAATTACACAGAAGATTGGCTGTAAGATAGAGGTCATGAAATGTATATATCCCATTTGCTACAAAGATGCGTGTTTCTCAACTAATGCCACAGTTTTTTCTTCTATTTCTTTGATTACTCAGATTGTGTCCACATGAAGAATTCCATAAATGTACGTTATTGCTAACCTTTGGCTTTTATTTCAAGCTGCAAAATTATTTCTGCTAAATCAAAAGATCTTATTCATCCTCTTGCCCAAACTAAACATAATTTCTCATTCAAAGTTCTGCTGAAACCTGAATGAAGAAGGTTGAAGAATAATCGCTTTTACTGCGATAATAGCTGTTCTAGTTTCTAAGCAGAAATGGAGGACTAAGTGTATAATAGATTTTAAACCAACAATAATAAAAAGAAAAAAAAGGGCATTATATAATAAAGCATTTAATACAAGAAAGATGTAACTATCCTAAACATATATGTACCCAATACCAGAGCACCCAGGTTTTGCAAATAAATACTACTTGAATTAAGACAACATATACATACAATACAATAACAGTGGAGCACTTGAATATCTCATTTACATTACCAGAACGATCATTGAGGCAGAAAATCAACAAAAAAAATCTGAATTTAAACTGAAGTATAGAGCACAAAGACTTAATAGGCATTTAGAGAGCACTCTATCCAACAACCATAGACTGGGTTCTTCTCATCTCCACATGGCACATTCTTTAAAATTGACCATAGGTTTGGCCATCAAGCAAGTCTTGATACACTCATAAACATTATATTAAATATCTTCTAAGACTACAGTGCAATGAAATTAAAAATCAATACCAAGAGAAACTTTCAAAGTTACACCAGTTCATAAAACCTAAACTTTTTTCTAAACAACTCTTGTGTCACCAACAAAATTAAGGCAGAATGAAAATGCAGATAGAGAGATACAGTAAAAGCAGTGCTAAGAGGAATTTTATAGTGTTAAATGCCTACATCAAAAAGATAGAAGGATTTGAAATCAACAACTTAATGTTGTCCTCCAAAAAACTAGAAAAACAGCAATCTAAATCCAAAGCTAACAGAAGGAAATAAATAACAAAGTTCAGCACAGAAATAAATAAGATTAATTTGCAAAACAAGATACTCAATAAACCAAGAAGCTGATTATTTTTAAAATGTTAAATAAAATCAGACTGTTAGCCAGATTAACCAAGAAAAAAAAAAGATCAAAATGTATGGAATAAAGAATGATAGCCATGACATAACAACCGATATCATAGAAATACAATATATTATCTGAGACTACTATGAAAAATTATATGAGCACTAATTGAAAAACCTAGAGAATAGACCTCCCAGTCCGAACCAGGAAGAAATAGGAATCCTGAATAGAACAGTTATGAGCAATGACATTGAATCAATAATAAAAAACTTCCAGGCTGGACATGGTGGCTCACACTTGTAATCTCAGTGTTTTCTGAGACTGATATGGGAGGATCACTTAAGGCCAGGAGTTCGAAATCAACCTGGGCAACATAGAGAGATTCTATGTCTACAAATAATTTTAAAACGTGCAGGTCATGATGGTACTCTCAAGTACTCATAGGTATGTGGTAGGCTGAGACAGGAGGATCTCTTGGACCCAGAATTTTGAGACTGCAGTGAGCTATGATTGCACTTCTGTACTTCACCATGGGCAATGGAGCAAGACCCTGTCTTAAAAATACAAACAAAAAAAGCACTTCATTCCAGATTTCCACACTCTGCCTTCTCCATGCCTAAAAAAGAAACAACAACAAAAACACAAATAAACAAACAAAAACTCTTCCAACAACAAAACCAGAGTCAAACAGATCCAGTCAGATTTCAATAGATGTTCAAAGATCTGGTACCAATAATATGGAAAATATTCCAAAAAAGTCAAGAAGAAACTCCTCCTTAACTTATTTTACAAAGCTAGTATCACTCTGATACAATAAATTGGAAATAATTGCCTTGGGAGATTTATATGGAATAATGTACAGAAACTTCTCAAAGAACTTAAAATAGAACTACCATTCAACCCAACAATTGAACTACTGGGTATATAACCAAAAGGGGGAAAAATACTAGATGAAAAAAGACACCTGTACTCATCATAGCACTATTCAAAATGGCAAAACTATGGAATCAACCTAAGTGTCCATCAACAGTTTACTGGTTAAATAAAATATGGTACATATGTACCATAAAATACTACACAGCTATTATTAAAAAAAAGAATGAAATCATGTCCTTTGCAGCAACATGGGTGGATCTAGAGGCCATCACCCTAAGGGAGATAACCCAGGATTGAAAAACCAAACACTGCATGTCCTCACATACAAATGGGAGCTAAACAATGGGTACTCATGGTCATGATGATGTGAATAATAGGCACAGGGGACACCAAATGGGAGAGAGCAAGGGTTAAGAAATTACCTATTGGGTACAATGTTCACTATTTGAGTAATGGGGACACCAGAAGCCTAATCCTCATTGATGCACAATATATCCATGTAACAAACATGTTCTTGTACCCCCTGTAACTATAATTAAAATATATACATATATAAATAAATAATTTAAGTATAACTTTAAAAAAAATTGCTAAGGCATCTGACACATCAAACACTCATTTATTGTTTTAATGTTATTTTAATTATCTTTATGGTCTCATCAGACTTGTTTAACCAGAATGCTGTCATTTCTAACATGCACTTTACTATTTTAAATATCAGCATGCTGTACTAAAGTAAATTGATTACTCTTCTTTTTAAATGTCTACCCTTCTTGCTACTTCTGGTTATTGCATATAATCCC
>NW_007150684.1:0-3086 GCF_000164805.1 Carlito syrichta | reverse complement strand
GATTTTGTACCCTGAGACTTTGCCAAAGTCCTTTATCAGTGTAAGAAGATTTTTGACAGATTATCTTGGATTTTTGAAGTATAGAACCCTATCATCAACAAAAAGTCATAACTTAACTTCCTGTTTTCCTAAAGTATGAAGAGCAACAAAAAATAATGAGTAGATTTTTCACAATAGAAATGGAAAGTATTAGGAAGTGAAAAATGTTCTATCTCAAAGAATACAAGAACTTAAACATAAAAATGTCAAAGACAAATTGTTCTTATAATTACACAGAAGATTGTCTGTAAGATAGAGGTCATGAAATATATATATCCCATTTGCTACAAAGATGCATGTTTCTCAACTAATGCCACAGTTTTTTCTTCTATTTCTTTGATTACTCAGATTGTGTCCACATGAAGAATTCCATAAATGTACGTTATTGCTAACCTTTGGCTTTTATTTCAAGCTGCAAAATTATTTCTGCTAAATCAAAAGATCTTATTCATCCTCTCGCCCAAACTAAACATAATTTCTCATTCAAAGTTCTGCTGAAACCTGAATGAAGAAGGTTGAAGAATAATGACTTTTACTGGAAGATAATAGCTGTTCTAGTTTCTAAGCAGAAATGGAGGACTAAGTGTATAATAGATTTTAAACCAACAATAATAAAAAGAAAAAAAAGGGCATTATATAATAAAGCATTTATACAGAAAGATGTAACTATCCTAACATATATGTACCCAATACCAGAGCACCCAGGTTTTGCAAATAAATACTACTTGAATTAAGACAACATATACATACAATACAATAACAGTGGAGCACTTGAATATCTCATTTACATTACCAGAACGATCATTGAGGCAGAAAATCAACAAAAAAAATCTGAATTTAAACTGAAGTATAGAGCACAAAGACTTAATAGGCATTTAGAGAGCACTCTATCCAACAACCATAGACTGGGTTCTTCTCATCTCCACATGGCACATTCTTTAAAATTGACCATAGGTTTGGCCATCAAGCAAGTCTTGATACACTCATAAACATTATATTAAATATCTTCTAAGACTACAGTGCAATGAAATTAAAAATCAATACCAAGAGAAACTTTCAAAGTTACACCAGTTCATAAAACCTAAACTTTTTTCTAAACAACTCTTGTGTCACCAACAAAATTAAGGCAGAATGAAAATGCAGATAGAGAGATACAGTAAAAGCAGTGCTAAGAGGAATTTTATAGTGTTAAATGCCTACATCAAAAAGATAGAAGGATTTGAAATCAACAACTTAATGTTGTCCTCCAAAAAACTAGAAAAACAGCAATCTAAATCCAAAGCTAACAGAAGGAAATAAATAACAAAGTTCAGCACAGAAATAAATAAGATTAATTTGCAAAACAAGATACTCAATAAACCAAGAAGCTGATTATTTTTAAAATGTTAAATAAAATCAGACTGTTAGCCAGATTAACCAAGAAAAAAAAAAGATCAAAATGTATGGAATAAAGAATGATAGCCATGACATAACAACCGATATCATAGAAATACAATATATTATCTGAGACTACTATGAAAAATTATATGAGCACTAATTGAAAAACCTAGAGAATAGACCTCCCAGTCCGAACCAGGAAGAAATAGGAATCCTGAATAGAACAGTTATGAGCAATGACATTGAATCAATAATAAAAAACTTCCAGGCTGGACATGGTGGCTCACACTTGTAATCTCAGTGTTTTCTGAGACTGATATGGGAGGATCACTTAAGGCCAGGAGTTCGAAATCAACCTGGGCAACATAGAGAGATTCTATGTCTACAAATAATTTTAAAACGTGCAGGTCATGATGGTACTCTCAAGTACTCATAGGTATGTGGGAGGCTGAGACAGGAGGATCTCTTGGACCCAGAATTTTGAGACTGCAGTGAGCTATGATTGCACTTCTGTACTTCACCATGGGCAATGGAGCAAGACCCTGTCTTAAAAATACAAACAAAAAAAGCACTTCATTCCAGATTTCCACACTCTGCCTTCTCCATGCCTAAAAAAGAAACAACAACAAAAACACAAATAAACAAATAAAAACTCTTCCAACAACAAAACCAGAGTCAAACAGATCCAGTCAGATTTCAATAGATGTTCAAAGATCTGGTACCAATAATATGGAAAATATTCCAAAAAAGTCAAGAAGAAACTCCTCCTTAACTTATTTTACAAAGCTAGTATCACTCTGATACAATAAATTGGAAGTAATTGCCTTGGGAGATTTATATGGAATAATGTACAGAAACTTCTCAAAGAACTTAAAATAGAACTCCATTCAACCCAACAATTGAACTACTGGGTATATAACCAAAAGGGGGAAAAATACTAGATGAAAAAAGACACCTGTACTCATCATAGCACTATTCAAAATGGCAAAACTATGGAATCAACCTAAGTGTCCATCAACAGTTTACTGGTTAAATAAAATATGGTACATATGTACCATAAAATACTACACAGCTATTATTAAAAAAAAGAATGAAATCATGTCCTTTGCAGCAACATGGGTGGATCTAGAGGCCATCACCCTAAGGGAGATAACCCAGGATTGAAAAACCAAACACTGCATGTCCTCACATACAAATGGGAGCTAAACAATGGGTACTCATGGTCATGATGATGTGAATAATAGGCACAGGGGACACCAAATGGGAGAGAGCAAGGGTTAAGAAATTACCTATTGGGTACAATGTTCACTATTTGAGTAATGGGGACACCAGAAGCCTAATCCTCATTGATGCACAATATATCCATGTAACAAACATGTTCTTGTACCCCCTGTAACTATAATTAAAATATATACATATATAAATAAATAATTTAAGTATAACTTTAAAAAAAATTGCTAAGGCATCTGACACATCAAACACTCATTTATTGTTTTAATGTTATTTTAATTATCTTTATGGTCTCATCAGACTTGTTTAACCAGAATGCTGTCATTTCTAACATGCACTTTACTATTTTAAATATCAGCATGCTGTACTAAAGTAAATTGATTACTCTTCTTTTTAAATGTCTACCCTTCTTGCTACTTCTGGTTATTGCATATAATCCC
>NW_007150683.1:0-3810 GCF_000164805.1 Carlito syrichta | reverse complement strand
CGGGAGCGGCCACTGCACTCCAGTTTGGGCGTCGGAGTGAAACTCCAACTCAAAAAAAAAAAGGCAGAAGAATATATAAATGCTGAGATCTTATCATGTCAAATAACTGGAGGACATTTGTTGGGAGGTTGGTCGATATGATTAGGTAATCTGTGTTTGCTAATCCGTCCTTTTCAAAGTTAGTCCCCCGCCCTTCCACAAAGACTAAGAGAAAGAAGCTTGATCTTTGTTGATGATTACAATTCAAATGGATGGCTTCCAGGTCCATGAGAAAGACATTCCCGGATTACAGAAAATTTAAATTTCAAAAGATCAAATAAAGATTTGCAATCACACACTCTCTAAAGTAAATGCTCAAAATAAAAGTGAGTGGGGAAGGAAGGTGGGTGCCTAGAAACAGGAAGAAATTTATCTATATATAGTTAAGTTGAGAGAAGACTTAGAGTAGTCTTTGTCATTGCCTATGTCAGTAAACTTCAGATTAAGAATATTGGCATAACTATATTAAACTAAAACAAAATAGACTTTTAGGTATAAAATACTGTTAGAAAAATATAATAATAAAATAAAATATCCCATGGAATAAAATAATAAACAGGTTAGAGTGGTTAATATAATTTCAAAATATATACAAAATATCTGATAGTGATAGCTGGACAGAAGTGTTAAAGTAGTTAATTCACTGGGAAACTGCTAAACATTGCTGCAAAACATTTTCTTTAAGGAAACCAAAGAGATTCTCACAATTGTGGCACATTAATTTTTTATCTAAGTAAACTCTTAGCTGGCTTTCACAAGTTATTGATTTGTGGTATTCATATTATTATCAAATTTAAAAAATTTTAAAATTATCTTAAGAGTTTTCTTTGAGAAATTATTAATTTTTTTTTTTGAGTTGGAGTCTCACTCTGTTACCCAGACTGGAGTGCAGTGGCTGCTCCCGGCCACCGCAGCCTTGACCTGCTGGGTTCCGGCGATCCTTCCGTCTCAGCCTTCCAAGTAGCCGGAATTACAGGCATGTGCTACCATGTCCGGCTGATTTTTTGATTTATTGTAGAGATGAGGTCTCACTGCCCAGGCGGGTCTCGAACCCGCGGGCTCAGGCAATCCACTCACCTCAGCCTCCCAAAGGTGCGGGATTACAGGCTGAGCCACCGAGCCCGGCTGAAATTATTAATTTTTAAACATAGAAGTTTTCTAGTTAACACTGCAATTTATTTCTAGTAAACTTATTTCCATCAAGATATATTAATTTTTATTCAAACACATTGACATTTATTTGGTCAAAACATATGTTCAAATATTTGGTAAATTTTAGTAAATTCTTTTTAATACATGAAAACAGTTTTATTCTGCTATTTGGGAGTATGGTGCTCTCTACATAACCAAATTTTTAAAAAAGTGTTATTCCTTTATTACAATTATGCAAATTACTTTTACTCTTACTGACATTATATGTTCTTTCTTTATCATTTATTGGGAGAGGCTTGTTAATATCTTCCATTCTGAAGGTAGCCTTTTATATTTCTGTAACTAATTCTATTGAGATTTTGTATACATTTTGAAATGATGTTAAACACTCAATTGCTTATTATTTTAGTTAATGTGATATTTTGCTTTATTATTATATTTTTTCAACATTTTATACCTTTTGTTTTTGCTTAATATAGTAAGGCCAATATTTCTTTTTAGTTAGATATTTTTGGGTGCAATTTGATTCATTGTTTTGAATTTAAATTTTTTGTACACCAATATTTTATTCACACCTTTTGTAAATAGTTCGATTTTAACAAATTTGCTTAGATTTATCTTCTGCTGAAATATTTTGTATATCCAATTAGAGTCATTATAATTACTAATGTACAAATTTGTTTGATATTTTATATTATCTTTCCATGTTTTTCTCTCTCTTGCACTCATTTTGATAAGTTGTACATATTAATTTTTCAATTATTTCAACTACTCTTTTGAAAGTTATGTTCTCTGTTTCAAATTCTTTAGTAGATAGTTTAATAATTACAGCCTCTGTGATGAACTAATTAACAGTATAATATAAATGGTTATTCTTTTGATAAGTAACAAAAAACAGTATCTGAGTGTATTACTTTTCTGACATGTATTATTGATAATTTTGAGTGTTCACCTTTTATATTACTTTATTTTTATATGTCTGTATGTCTACTATATGTCAGCTTTGGTTGGGAATAGAGTGATGGACAAATAGACATTTATTACCCTTATAACTTCTATATATGAACAATGCACAAATAAAACAAATAAATATCAGTCATATGACTTCTTTAATCATGTTTAAAATGCTACCTATAAGTGCTTAAATAAAAGTAAATAAATTTAGTAAACAGTATGAAAGAATAATTTACACAGATGTGAGAAATAGCATGGTTTTTGCTTGAAGCTGAAAAATAAATATGTCTCAAGCCTGAAATAAATGTATCTTATATCTAAGGAGGAAGTGTAATTTAAGTAGGGGAAAAAATATAGACAATGTTCTCAAAGAGAATTATATTGTGCAAAGTATATTTACCAAATGGAAATAAGAATAGTTTTTATTCTCTCCTCGAGAATTTGGAAGACAATAACATACACATATTATTTAATAGTAATTTTTTTACAAAATTGTTGACTTGCTGATAAATCTCTTATGTCATGCAGTTTTTAGGCTGTGATTTGGGAAACAGTAAGGTTCTTACCAATAATTTAAGAATGCTGGATTTAAGATTAACTTTTAAAGAAAACCAATCAAATTAAAATAGACTAGTTAAACTTCTATTCTTAGATCAAAGACAAGAACATTCACCTTAACAATCTGAGGCTTCTATGAATATTCACATAATATTGTATTTTTCCACATATATGTTTGTTCAAAGTACAAATATAAAAAAGTTGATTAACCATTATAGGGAGTGTTTTATTTTAGAAAAACTGAAAAGTAAATTAGAAATGTATAATTAGGCTTCCCAAATATAATTAGTTTTTCCCCAAAGGAATCATGTCTCAAAAAAATTAAAAATGTAACAATTACTGTCAAAGAACCTGCCTTGATTCAAGGAGGATTTTTCTTTTACTCAAAAAAAAAAAAAAAAAATAGAAAAAGAAAAAAGAAAAGGAAAGGAAAGAAAAGAAAGAAAGAAAGAAAAAAGTAAGTCATGTATCCCTTTACATATAGTGCCTCCCTTTATGTCAGGTTTCTAAAGCCTGTGGACACATTTTGAGAAGTTTGTTGTTTGACTTCTTCCCGCTTCTCACAACTCACTTCATTGCTTTCAGATATGAAGCATAAATATTATGACTATAGCCAGAATGCAGGCTGTCTACAGTTGTAAAATCTGCAGCCATACTATAAAGATACTGGGAAGTAGGAAAAGGGCAGAAAGTGGATCAACGTCTCAAAAAGTTACTTCAAAGTGTGACCAAGTTCTTCTATTCCTTCTCATATTCTCATAATCCCCCTCAGTAGTCAATGAAGGAAAGATATTACAGGAAAATTTTTAAATTGTGTTTTACAATTTAGCTTCAGTTTAATAATGTTCTTCATATTTTAAAAATATAATCATGGATTACATGATTAATTATAGAATAAACATGCAATTTATGAAAATGCAAATAGAACTATCATGTATAAAAAGAAAAAATTCCCTTTATGCATGAAATATTCTCATTGAAGGAATGCAATTTGATTTGTATTTGTCGCTGTCTAATACTTTCTATCCATATTATACTTTTATCATTATAACTATTATTATTGTTTTACAGAAATGTTTTAAAAACGTTTTATGTTTTGCCTTTTTT
>NW_007150682.1:0-845 GCF_000164805.1 Carlito syrichta | reverse complement strand
AAAGAAAGAAAAAAGTAAGTCAAGTATCCCTTTACATATAGTGCCTCCCTTTATGTCAGGTTTCTAAAGCCTGTGGACACATTTTGAGAAGTTTGTTGTTTGACTTCTTCCTGCTTCTCACAACTCACTTCATTGCTTTCAGATATGAAGCATAAATATTATGACCATAGCCAGAATGCAGGCTGTCTACAATTGTAAAATCTGCAGCCATACTATAAAGATACTGGGAAGTAGGAAAAGGGCAGAAAGTGGATCAACATCTCAAAAAGTTACTTCAAAGTGTGACCAAGTTCTTCTATTCCTTCTCATATTCTCATAATCCCCCACAGTAGTCAATGAAGGAAAGATATTACAGGAAAATTTTTTAATTGTGTTTTACAATTTAGTTTCAGTTTAATAATGTTCTTCATATTTTTAAAATATAACCATGGATTACATGTTTAATTATAGAATAAATTTGCAATTTATGAAAATGCAAATAGAACTATCATGTATAAAAAGAAAAAATTCCCTTTAAGCATGAAATATTCTCATTGAAGGAATGCAATTTGATTTGTATTTGTCGCTGTCTAATACTTTCTATCCATATTATACTTTTATCATTATAACTATTATTATTGTTTTATAGAAATGTTTTAAAAATGTTTTATGTTTTGCCTTTTTTCCATTACCAATGGACACGGACACTTTTCAGTATTAACAAATATGTTTTATATTTTTACTATTTCAACAAGTTATACCACAGAAAAAATTTCAAAAATTAAAAAAATCAAGGTCATATAAAGTATCTTCTCAGACCACAGCAGAATAAAATTGGGAGTCAACACCAAGAGGAACTAGGGAAC
>NW_007150681.1:0-747 GCF_000164805.1 Carlito syrichta | reverse complement strand
TACAACACATTTAATGAGGAGCTGATACCAATCTTACTGAAGGTATTCCAGGCAATTGAAAAAGATGGAATTCTCCCCAAATCATTTTATGAAGCCAAAATCACATTGAAAACCAAGCCAGGTAAAGATCCAACAAAGAAAGAGAACTATAGGTCAATATCTTTGATGAACATAGATGCTAAAATTCTCAACAAGATCCTAGCAAACTGAATTCAGCAATACATCTCAAAAATCATCCATCATGACCAAGTAGGCTTCATTCCTGGGATGCAAGGCTGGTTCAACATTCGTAAAACCATAAATGTAATTAAATACATCAACAGATGTCAAAACCACATGATTATATCATTAGATGCAGAAAAAGCTTTTGATAAAATCCAGCACCTTTGTGATAAAAACCCTTGAACATCTAGGCATACAGGGAACATACCTCAAAAGAGTAAAAGTCATCTACAAGAAACCCACAGCCAGCATAATCCTAAATGGACAAAAATTGGAACCATTTCCCCTGAAAACTGGAACAAGACAAGGATGCCCACTCTCACCTCTCCTGTTCAACATAGTATTGGAAGTCCTGGGTCGAGCAATCAGAGAAAAGGTAGCAATCACGGGTATCCAAATAGGAAAAGAAGAAGTCAAGTTATCGCTCTTTGCAGATGATATGATTGTGTACCTTGAAAACCCAAGAGAATCTGTCAAAAACCTCCTTAGACTGATAAAGGCCTTTGGCAAAGTCTCAGGATAGAA
>NW_007150680.1:0-1021 GCF_000164805.1 Carlito syrichta | reverse complement strand
TCCCACAATCCTCCTACTAGGAATATACCCTGATAAACTCAAATCACTCTATAAAAAAGATACCTGCACACGTTTGTTCATTGCAGCATTGTTTACAGTAGCAAGAACCTGGAAACAACCATGCTGCCTATCAAAAGAGGACTGGATTAAAAAAATGTTGTACATATACATGTTGGAATACTACGCAGCCATAAAAAAACAAACAAAATCATGAATTTCGCAGCAACCTGGATGGAACTAGAGTCTATAATACTGAGTGACCTCTCCCAGAAACAAAGATCCGAGTATCACATGTTCTCACTCATATAATGGACCTTGAACGTCCAATGTAATATTATAAGAAAATGACTGACGGTACTGGGAAACTATGGGGGGGAGATGGGATTAACAGTAGCAAATATCTGTCTGGGGATGGGGAAACACCTCTTATCAATAGGGTGCATGAATGAAACGTAATTGTCCACCTAACCCTTAACTGTACCCCACAAAACCATAATAAAAAATATTGGAAAAAAAGTCCTGATTCATTGTAATTGTAGAATGAGTACCCCTCCTCACAAAAACATTCTGTTTGTTCCCTTCTCGAATTCAATTCCACTTATAGGTGATAAATTTTCATTGGCATTCAAGTCTGTTAACTTTAACAGGAGCTTATTGGAACAGTCATAGTGAATGATGTTAGAATTGTGCCGCTGAGACATAATTATAAGGTAGAATAGTGCTCAATATTGATGGCTACAGTGCAACTGGGATTACTTTTTTCATCTTTCTTATCTAGTTCTGTGTCTCAAGTTGATATTTTCATTTAGGCACAGAGATAAGTTTGGTTATCCTTAACACTTCTGAATTTAATCCATAGTTCTATTTTATTTTATTTTTTTCTTATTCCTAAAATATCACATGAAAACTGATTAATTTTTTTTTACTTCAACATTTCTAGCAACTCTATTACCTTCTATTATATTTTTTCCTACACTAATAGGCCAATTCTAAATGTGATTGAGAGCATCTATTGACATTT
>NW_007150679.1:0-753 GCF_000164805.1 Carlito syrichta | reverse complement strand
AAGAGCTGAGTCCAGAGGTACCAAAGATAAAAATGGCTCCACCAAGAAAAAAGTACTAACCTCCAAATTTGAAGACAAAACTATTTTCCAGCACCATGTGCTGTCATAGGAAAAGCTACCATCATGAATATTCCTCCATTCTGTCATGTGATGACAATGACAAAAATAGATTTTAATATTCTTTCTTTTATCTTATATTCACATTTTTATTACAAACTCTACTATCTAAGAATCAAGACTGACCTTTTGTGTGTTAAATAGCAGTTAAAGAAATTCGCTGTATGGGAAACAGACTTCTTCTATAAACTTTCTCTAACATTGCATATACTTTTATTTATTTTTAAATTAATCTAAATTTAAAAGGTAAAAGGTGAAAGGTAAGAAAGGTATATTGGTATAGTAAGGCCTCCATATTCTGGTCTATGGAATAGAAAATTTGACAAATAGAATAAAATTTTGCAGACACAGTAGCATGATTTGATTGAGGATTGTGTTGTGAGTATAGGTGTATAATAAACTTTGATAGTATTTCTAAGATTCTAGCCACCTGAGAACCTCACCTTGGAGTTTTGGTGCAGCTTCTTATAATTTTGACTGAAAGGTAATGCCTTAAAAAAAAATAAAGATACACCAAACAAAAAACAAATGAAGAATACTGCAAACATAGCACAATTTTGTGATCTCACAAACATGTTTGTTTTGGGTAATATCAAAGGCCACGAGGCAGGCAATCAAGGCAAGTCCCCTGGGGAC
>NW_007150678.1:0-803 GCF_000164805.1 Carlito syrichta | reverse complement strand
TCTGGCTATTCTTGGTCATTTGTGTTTCCATATGAATTCCTATATTGTTTTTTCTAGATCTGAGAAGAATGTTGCTGGTAATTTGATGGATATTGCATAAAATCTGTAGATAGCATTAGGTAAAATGGACATCTTCACAATGTTGATTCTTCCAATCCATGAGCATGGAATATTTTTCCACTTGTTTGTGTAATCTTTGATTACTCTGAGCAGTGTTTTGTAGTTTTCATTGTAAAGGTCTTTCACATCTCTGGTTAGAAAGATGCCATGGAATTTCTTTTTCTTTTTTTTGTTATTGTGAATGGGATTGTGCTTTTTATTTGGGTTTCTGTTTGTTTATTATTGGTGTAAAGGCGGGCTTGGTGGCTCAGCCTGTAATCCTATGCCTTTGGGAGGCTGAGGTGAGTGGATTGCCTGAGCCTGCGGGTTCGAGACGCACCTGGGCAACTTGGCGATACCTCATCTCTACAATAAATAAAAAAATTAGCCGGAGGTGGTAGCATGAGCCTGTAGTTCCAGCTACTTGAAAGGCTGAGGCGGAAGTATCGCTGGAGCTCAGCAGGTCGACGCTGTGGTGGCCAGGAGTGGCCACTGCACTCCAGTCTGGGTGACAGAGTGAGACTCCAACTCAAAAAGAAAAGAAAAGAAATGTGATTGTCTTTTGCACATTTATTTTATGCCCTGAGACCTTGCCAAAGTCCTTTATCAGTGCTAGGAGGTTTTTGACAGATTCTCTTGGGTTTTCAAGGTACACAATCATGTCATCTGCAAAGAGAGATAAATTGACTTCCTCTTTTCCTATT
>NW_007150677.1:0-309 GCF_000164805.1 Carlito syrichta | reverse complement strand
TTTTTTTTGAGTTGGAGTCTCACTTTTTCGCCCAGACTGGAGTGCAGTGGCCGCTCCCGGTCACCTCAGCCTCGACCTACTGGGCTCCGGCGATCCTTCCGCCTCAGCCTTCCAAGTAGCTGAACTACAGGTGTGCGCAACCATGCCCGGCTGATTTTTTGATTTAGTGTTGAGATGAGGTCTCGCCAAGTTGCGAGACTGGAACCCGCGGGACTCGAGCCCGCGGGCTCAGGCAATTCACTCACCTCGGCCTCCCAAAGGCGTGAGATTACAGGTGAGCCACCGAGCCCGGCTGCAGGAGGTATTTTT
>NW_007150676.1:0-357 GCF_000164805.1 Carlito syrichta | reverse complement strand
AATTAACTGTGTCTTCCCAAAATCCATACGTTGAAGTCCTGACCCCCTATACCCAGGAATACGACCCTCTTGGAAACAGTGTTTTTAAAGAGGCAGGTAGGTTGAAATGGCATCATTGGTGTGGGCCCTAATCCAATATGACTGGTGTCCCTAGAAGAAGAGGCTATTAGCACACAGACACACACAAAGGGACGGCGATGTGAGGACACAGGGAGGAAGATGGTACCTGCAAGACGACAAGGAGAGAGGCCTCGGGAGAAACCAGCCCTGCTGGCATATTGATCACAGATCAAAACGGTTGTTTAAATCACTCAGTCTATGGTGCTTGGCATTTTACAGATGAGGGAATCCGAGGTT
>NW_007150675.1:0-1095 GCF_000164805.1 Carlito syrichta | reverse complement strand
TGTCTTCCCAAAATCCATACGTTGAAGTCCTGACCCCCTATACCCAGGAATACGACCCTCTTGGAAACAGTGTTTTTAAAGAGGCAGGTAGGTTGAAATGGCATCATTGGTGTGGGCCCTAATCCAATATGACTGGTGTCCCTAGAAGAAGAGGCTATTAGCACACAGACACACACAAAGGGACGGCGATGTGAGGACACAGGGAGGAAGATGGTACCTGCAAGACGACAAGGAGAGAGGCCTCGGGAGAAACCAGCCCTGCTGGCATATTGATCACAGATCAAAACGGTTGTTTAAATCACTCAGTCTATGGTGCTTGGCATTTTACAGATGAGGGAATCCGAGGTTGGAGATATAAAATGACTTGCACAGGCAGGCGGCAGTATCGGGATCAAATGCAGGCTCCTCTGACTACAGAGCCATCCTGCCCCCTCCTGAACATCCTCCAGAGAGATAGTAAATATTAGCCAGTGCTGCTTTCTAGTGAAGTCTCCACTGTCTTTTCCGGTTTGCAGAGCAGATAGATACCTCGCTGACGAGTCATGTCTCGCCTCTGATCTCTCCCCACTGGCTTAGGATTTGTCATCCTGTTTTTTAAAACAACAACCCTAAGAGTTTCATGCATAATTCAGAGGAGCCAAGAGAATATTATTTTTCCCAAAGCAGAAACAAGATATGTTAGTACTTTTTAAAAGGAAATGGATGCCTGGGGTTTTATGATTGGTCAGGCCCAAGCTCTTCTATGGCTGTCCCTTTGGTTCTAGGAAACTTGGAACACACATGACCTTATCAGGAAAACTTACCCGGGCAGGTCTGTTTACTGACACAACCAGACCGATGTCCAAACCAGCGGGTGTGCTGGACAAAGGAAACTGGACTGTTTGCTTCAGGGCTGTGGGCTGAGGACAGCCTCCTCCACCCTGACTATCCAGATTTTTTTGTTTTCCACTGAAGTTGAGCCCTTTTTGGCTGAAATCCAAGCCAACACCAGAAGCCAATGAAGCAATCAGTTGGTAATAGGCATACCCTGGGGCCCTGGAATAGGGTAGCTACAGTGCCATATCAGATTTATTACTAGACACATTGTAAACAAAG
>NW_007150674.1:0-3856 GCF_000164805.1 Carlito syrichta | reverse complement strand
TTCTGTTGCCCATGTTGGTCTCAAACTCCTGAGCTCAAGCAATTCTCCCACCTTGGCTTCCCAAAGTGCTGGGCTTATGGGCACGAATCATCCTGCCCAGTTTGTCCTTTTCATTGACATTGGAGTCCCCAGAGTCCTTGAGTCTCTTCTTTTCTTGGTCTTTACTCCCTTCTGGGTTCTCTCACCCTTCATCCACATGCTGATGAAGCTCTTTTAAAAATTTTTTATTTTAAAGATGTAGGGTACGATTCAGGGTAAGGTATGCAAATGGTCATTATACAGGTAAAGTTTGGGCCTCTCTTTGATACCCATGTCACCTGGTTTGAGATCAGGTACCCATCTGTGACCCAGGCTGGAGTGCAGTGGCCTGGTCACGGCCACCGCAGCTTTGACCTGGGGCTCAGACAATCCTTCTACCTCAGCCTTGCAAGTAGCTGGAGCCACCATGCCCAGCTAATTTTTCTTGATTTATTGTAGAGACCTCTCTGAACTCTGACTTGTTTGTTTAACTGGCTCCCCAGTCTTTCCTCTTGGACATTTCATAGGCAGCTACAGCTTCCTGTGTAGAGACTGAATTCCTTAACCTTCTCCTCAGACCTGCAGGCATGTCCAAAAGCCAGCCCCTTGCACCACTGCCTCTCCACTCCTGGCTCCAATCCCTCTCACCCCTCTTGCCCAGTGGGCTCTTTTCAGCCAGGAGTCTGAGGGATCCTAGGGGTCTGAGTTGGGTGACACTGCTGCCCCAGTCATTTCCAACAGCCCCTAGGTTCATGTCCAACCAACACCATCTTCACCGTGCTCGGCATTCGTTTGTGGTGGCTTTCCTTTCTTCTGTTCCTCACCTGCCCCTTGCTGCCTTTTCCCCAGGCCCACTTGGTCCTCACCGTTTCTCCAACACGCAGACAGTCCCTTGTTGTCTTTGCCCTACTGTTCCCTTTGCCTGGAAGGCTCTTTCTTAGACACCGACAGGCCTGGCTCTCCCGCTCCTTCAAAGTCTCCCCACATGGGGCCTGCAGAGGCCTCCCTTCCCTAACCCACCCCCCTTTTCTCCTCTGACACTCATCCTCGAACATGCTACATCATTTACTTACTTCGCATGCCGCACTGGAACATCAGCTCCATGAAGGTGTGATTTGTGTCTGTATGCTCACTGATACAGTCCCAGCTAGCACAGGCCTCATGTACAGTGCTGAATGAGTGAATTAATGCTGTTCCTCCCACAAAACTTCACTGATTTAGACGGAAGTCCTGCTATCTGGGAAGAAGAAATAAATCCACTGCGGCTTGAAAAAGTTCCTTTTGGTTCCCTCTCCCAGCTTTATTAAGGTATAAATGGTAAATATAAATTGTGTATGTTTATGGCATACAGTGTGATGTTTGATATATGCATACAGGTGAAATGATTACCATAATCAAGCTAATTACCCTATCAATCACCTCACGTATTTATATTTTGGGGGGATTAGAACATATAAGAGCTACTCTCCCAACATTTTTGGTTTTTTGGGGGTTGGAGTCTCACTCTGTTGTCCAGACTGGAGTGCCGTGGCTGCTCCTGGTCACCACAGCCTTGACCTGCTGGGCTCCAGTGATACTTCTGCCTCAGCCTTCCGAGTAGCCAGAACTATAGGCATGCACTACCACACCTAGCTATTTTTTTATTTATTGTAGAGATGGGGTCTTGCCAAGTTGCCCAGATAGGTCTCGAACCCGCAGGCTCAGGCAATCCACTCACCTCGGCCTCCCAAAGCGCTGGAATTACAGGCTGAGCCACCAAGCCTGGCCTCTCCCAGCAATTTTCAGGTATACAGTCCATTTTTCTTAATGGTCATTACCAAGCTTTGTGATAGATCTCTAGAACTTATTCCCCCTGCCTAACTGAAAGTTAGTGCCTTGGGTGTTGTTTTTGAAGTTCCCTCCTAGGTAAAGCAAAGCTTTCACTTGTGTTAAGTTAGATGGGCATCTTCCTCTCTCATTATGCCAACCTCCTTCCTTTTAGGCATGAACACGCCCCTTGATATATGGAAGGCCTTAGATTGATCTGGCTGAAGTCAATCAAGTCAGATCAACCAACATCATTTCCTTCCCAAAACAGAGCAAAGTCATTCATAGTACTGGGTTGTCCTTGAGTGATTTCTTGCCTGGAAGTCTTTTTCTGCATTTTATTTTGGCTTTTTATTTTATTTTATTTTTTATCTCAAGATGGTTGCTATAGGGGAAAAAAGGAAAAGAAAATTGATATTTAAAATTTAATAAATTCTTCCTGTTATTCATAATCATCTTCTGACTTATTTCAGATTAATTAATTTTAGGGTGCTCCCTTGGAATATGTGGCAGGAATTTGCTCTGCACTCTTGAGTCCCAAAGGGTAGAGTCACAAAATTTACAAAAACTGAAGCCCGATAGCAGCCAGGCTTTCTCTGTGTACCTAGAGACAAACAACCTGGAACAGTATTACCAAGTGGTCCCCAAATTTAGTTCCCAGCTGTGTCTGAGAGGTATTGAGGTCTGCGATTCAGTCCCAGAACTCAATGGTTCATGAGTGCCACGATCCTAGGGGCCACTGTCATAGAGCCCTGCCCTGGGCTCTGCAGTCTCCTGGGATCCGCGGGAGACAACATGAGTATCTCTTCACCCTCAGTGCACAGGAGCCGGTGACAGCATCAACAAGGGATGCCATCCAAGGTCTGTGAGAGCATCAGACAGGACGGAGCACTTTCCTGGGTGGCAGCATCCTTAGGGTTTCTTTAAGCAAAGACTGTGGAAAGGCCTTTCCAGAGAGTCATAACTATAAAATATATTTACGGCAACTTAAAACTTTCAAACATCAACCAATTAGGAAGTCATTTGAATGAATGAAATTCCAGAATTTTAGAAAAAAAATATGAAAACATAAACTCATTTAACAAGTCCTCAAGTCAACAGAGGGACTCAATAAATGTTTATGGTATTTATTCAATTCATAAAAAACAATTTCAAATTTGCAAGCATATGTATGAAAATGTTGTTTCAGTGGTGTCTTAAGTATTCCTTCTGCAGCTCTCTTCATATCTTAACAAATGTTAAAAATAGTTAATAAGAGGACAAATTTTTCCCAGTCTTTTATAAACTTCCAAATCATCATGTTTTCTCTCTTATTTTCTCCTTACTTCTTAGGTGATATTACTTACACAGACTTCTGTCTTCTCCCCTCTGCCGATACCTGCTGCGGCAAGACTTTGAAGCCTGTTCCCACTCGTCAGTCCCAACTCATGTGGACTGTGTACCTTGTTCTGGATTCATGATCAAGCGTGCTATACTGCTGTTCTGTCCTGTGACCCTGCTGCTAAAGGGTTAAGAGAACACTTGTTAAAATAACTTCGTTGCTCTGTTATCTTGGTCCAATGGTTTGATGGAGAGGTTATAAAGTATGGCAAAAACCTCCTGAGTCCTGATTCTGTCACTGATTGGGCAGCTGTGGGAAATTCCATCTTTTTGAGCTGCCATAACCAAATCTATAAAATTGGGGAAATAATAGCACAATTTTAAATTTTGTGAAGATGAAGCATGAGGACGCATGTAAAATGCTTAGGACATTGTGAGCCTAGTCAGTGTGGCTGTTTTGTTGAAGCTTTATGATCACCCAGAAGATGGGGGGAGGAGAGTCCTTCGGACCCTGAGGTTGTGCTGAAGAGTTCTGGATTGCGTTGTTTGCATCCCCACCTACAAATCTGTTTGGGCATCTCCTCACTTTTGATGGCATTTAGCACATCCCCTTGCCCTCAATGCACACTGTCATTTACTGAAGTTATTTTTGCAGGTATCTTCTTTCTTACTAGGACTATAAACTCCTTGACACCAAGCATGACTGTGTCTG